>NC_079374.1:20870211-21065211 GCF_021018895.1 Seriola aureovittata
GGTCCTACGGCAGGAAGACATGTTCCTGCCCAGAGAGATGGTAAGAACCAATCACAATGCTGTATTGTCAGCCAATGAAACAAGACTTTCTGGATGAGTTGTGGTGGGTCAGTGGCCAGTTGTCGAGAAAATGGTTCCTCACTAATTTTTCTATCCAGGCAGCCACACAACTACATCATCAGTTTTCATTCTCACATTTCAACTCCCCTCTAATTTTGCAATTTTTGGTCCAATCAACAGGCTTGCCTGGATGATGCACAACTCAGCAGCCTATAGGAAGGCTCCTGTTTATAGACATTAACCTCAAATATCAGTTAGGGCTTTTCTGATTTATCTGAAAGATTATACACTTCCATGTACAACAATATTTTCACTTTAAACTTGCCAAGAAATCATGTAATATTATTTTTTCTAGTGCTGCATTCTGATTGAATCAAATGAACACCATGTAAAGCTGTTGACATTGGTAATATTTTGTGCTGGTCTACCCCTGCCACATTGTTTCTGCTGAACTGTTTTTTATTAATAAACTCTTCTTTTATTCATCCTTGTTCTATTTTTCTTTGCTTTTTCTTTAACTCTGACTGCATGATCGACTGCTGTGCATGCATCTGTACGTTTTCCAACTGTAGGTGCAATATACTTTTTTTTTTTTTCAAAATTTCTTGTTATTTCCTGACAGTTTCATAGGCTGTGGTTTTCCATTGTATTTATTTCTTTCCCATTTGCTTTCTCACTTGATGTACAGTAAATCTGTAGCTTTAATCTTTAGCCTTCCTTATTCCTGAAAGTATTTGTTCTCTAAGGTAATTTTCTGTCGTATCATCACTATCTCAGCTGTTGTCGGTGATGACTTTCATTTTTCCTACAACTCTGAGGTGTCTCTCTTTTTGCAGCACACACATCCACACTGACATAAAGAGAATAACAAGAGGTCTCACTTTCTTAGATTATAAAACCACCATTTTTCATTTGGCCCAAATTTGCTTTTGTCTCTCCACCCATCATTCATGTTTTCCACATCTCACTGTATCTTATTCTCCTTTCATGCTGCCTTTTGTGTCTCTTTTCCCTCTGTGTCTCCGTCCGCTGTCTTATCGACTGATGTTTCCTCAACAGCTGCCAGAAAGTTCGACACACAGACACATGCATGCGACCCTGAGCCCCATAGGAAATTCTGTTTCTACAGACAGGAAAGAGGAGCAATGTGCTGGAGTGTGTACATGTGTTAACATTTAGTATCATTTAGGAGTGTTGTATCTAATCCAGAGTTTCTCCATGAGCGCATGTCTGAACTCCATGGCACTCCTCTTGGTGTGATGACCATAGATATCTTTTTGAGTTTTACAAGTGTTGCTGAATACCTTCACTCGCCGTCCTGTTACGTGCGTCCCCTCAAAACGTCTCCACTACATCAGTACCTCTTCTTCTTCTCTACCACCATACTGTTACACAGCAAACAATGCTTGAAAGCTTCCTTGGTAGCCAATTCCCTGGAGGAGTGAATCATGATATTTTCAAGCTCCCAGATGGATTGTTGTTGTAAACTGTGGAAAAACAGACTTTAATACAGACTAACAGGTCACTCTTTGGGACTGCTTTGGCAACTGTAATCCCACATCAGGACCCTCATGGGGAAATCAGATTCCGGTGAAAATCCCTGCTGACGTGCATACGTGTTACCATGGTTAACAAATGATTTTCATGTAGCCGATATCGCTTCCTGAACATTGAATAGTTGGTTAGCTTTTGAAATCAGGCTAAAATCCAATATCACAGAACACTTGTTTGGTCCCTTTGCTTTCAGACCACAGACAAATCTGGCCAGAGCCCGCTTCAAAACAAACTGAGACCCTTTATTCAGGTGGTCCTGCTGTGGTTGTATAGTCAACACGAGTTCGATTGACGGCTTTCACAACAGGTTAGGTACCCCAAGTGTATTATTTTAATGTGATGGCTGTTGAAATTGCACAGTATTTTTGTGGATGTGATCTTTTGCCAGCTTCGATACAACTGCTTCAACTTTCAGCAGGTTGGCATAAAACTTGACACACACACAATGGACCAAAACATCACTCACCCAGTCAGGAAACTGACCTCTCATTGATTCAGTATTTTTCATACACATGCTCACTCAGCTGCACTTATTCAAAGCAAGAAAAGAGTATTGTTCTTATGCATCAAAGCAATGCATCAAAATGTCTCCCATAGGAAAATTATTGTTCTCTGATTTCTCTTTGTATATTTTGAACCAACTGCCGATTCAAGGACACTGCTGGTGTTTGTGTGGAGGTACATGTGTTTATGGATATGTGCCTGCAGTTGTGTACTTTGTGCACGTGAGTGTTTGTGCATGCGTGCACTGAAATATATTTTATATTGTTAATGAAATGTATTGCATGTTCCAACCCTTTGCATGTTCAGTGCTTATATCAACTTCAAAGACAGATTTGTCCTGTTCTATTCTATATTTTTTTTTAAATTGCCATTTTAAATGGACAGGGGTCTTTAGCAGACCCAAAAGGCCCTCATCAGGTTTTTTATTTCCTCATTAACAAAAAGAAAATGCTCATGTTGAGGTATTGTAACTGTAACACACATTTATATAAAGGAAATAAAATGAAGGGAAAATACAGTATTTGGCTGTAACACAGCAAACACAGAACTATAGTTTTGATGCAAAGACAGGAGCTTCTGTAGTTGTGGCTGAATTTCAATAAATGAGAATGCAGATTATATCCGGGCAGAACAGGACAGAAGTTGTTGAAAACAGTAAAGAAGAGTATAAGTATAAGTTGAAAGGCAGACTGATGAAGGTCCAGCCTCATCACCTGTAAATGAAGAATGTGGATGACGAATGGATGGTCTGACTCTCCACTACAGTGAGTGCTGATTAAATATATGGTGAGCAGCAGTTTCTCGTTGGCGAGCGTAGCTTTGCTTGAATACATCATTGTAGGTAGATGATGAGTCTGTGTGTGCTTTGATGGATGTTGAGCATGATTTAAAAACTGAGCAAGATGCCGACCTGCAAACGGGAAAATGAACAAGGAATCTGCTTTGGCCTTGGTGTTTTGTGATAGAAGGAAATGAGAAGATAAAATTTTGTACAAACCTACTCACATCAACTATATATATAATTCACTTTTTTTTTTTTTCTGGAGTGACTTTGGTGTGTGTGTGTGTGTGTGTGTTTGAGGGAGTGAGAGAAAGAGAGAAACAGAAGTTGACACTGTCCATCATTTAGCACTTTTTCTGCCTCCGCACCGGCAACAGTCAGAGCTGGAGGCATTCTGTTTTCGGGTTATGGGTCCGTTGCTATGACCTCACAAAACACGTTTTTGCCATAACTCTTCAACATTTAACATTTTGACATTTATGTCAAATGTACAATAAGATAAAACGGTACAGTGATGACATTTTATGTCCAAATAGTCAAAGGTCAGCTTTACTGTGACATCATAGTGTTCTGCGAAAACACTTCTGGACATTATTCAAGACTGTAACTCAGGAAGGGAAGATTGTGACCGTATTTCCTGCAACCCGGCAGGTCGGAGGCATACAACCGCGAGGTGGTAATTCTAGCTCTATTTGTGGTGTTTCAATCAACAAATTTATCTCTGTGTCTACCTGTTTCTTCCTCTCTGAGTGCCTCTCTCTTGTCCTCACCCTCTCCCCCTGACAGACAATACGCCTCACTAGAAGTCACCTCCGTCTAATTAACGGCTAATGGTGTTTGCTCCACAGTCATAACTGTTTTCAAGAGCAAGTGCAATTGCAGTTCTGCATAGTGGAGCCATGAACACACTCCTTGATTGAAATTTAAATGTCTTGTATGTGTGGGTATGTGGGAGGGGGGAGGGGGGGGGATGTTTCAGGACAGTGGTAATCATCCACTACCAGCTGTTTTAGTTTTGAGAGTTTAAAAAAGAAAGATGCGTCTTAAACTTTTTTCCTCATTTCTCTCCTTTGATCATCCCTCTTCTCCCTCCTTTCTTACTTTTCTTAGCATGGCAGAAAATGAAAGAGAAAAAGAATAGTTTATTACTGAATAGCTGTTGTGAAGGACCGGATAGGGGAGGAGGTGAGGGTATAATGAAGAGGTCAGGATTGTGTTGGCAGCAAAAGTGTTTACACAATTTGTATCGAAAGTGTTTACACTTTTGCTGCCAACACAGTTCAGTTTATCAGTGCTGGGGCATTTGACCTGTTGTAAAAGGACAGTACATATATTATATGTACATGCACATATACACGTTTGGTTGGACGGCAATGTTTTTTCTTATCTTAGTCGTGACTGTCCTCTCTAGCGTTATAACACACTTAGGCTTATAGGCAGGAGGTTGGCATGTGAGATTAGACACACAAAGTGTCAGTCAATGTTGTTTTTTAACCATAACAACGATCTTTTCCGAACTTAAACCAAAACTTTACCAAACCTCGACATATTTGTAACAGTGATATGAGTCGTTTTTTTTGAAGGGGGCCGACATTGTTGTCATGCACTTTTTTAATTGCGCCTCGATGTTGAATTTTTTAATCGAATATGTCCATCACTGTAGTTGAACGTCATAAAACACATAGGCAGTCGCATTATAGAGATGCTCTCTGTACTACGCTATTGTTATTTTTTGCAGGTCATACCTTTTGTTGACAGTGCAAATAAAGTCTTTTCAAAACAGGAAGTACAGACAAGCATAGCGTTTCCCACCATGTTTGTATTTTCACACCTCAAAATCAAGCATAAGCCTTGTAGTATTCTCACACCTCACTAGCTAGAATCTTTTCCAGGTTTTGCAATGTCTGTTTCACATTATTCACACAAAGCTTCCACACAGCCCTGCCAGTTTTGTTGTAGACCTCCCGCTGCTGCAGAAGACAGCCATGTGCAGACAGTTCTGGATTTTGTATTAAATTTTTTTTTTGATACAATTTGACCCTCACCCTTACTTGTGAATATAAACTTGAAGCACAGCCTTTCGGTCAGCAACTTAGCCCAAACCAAATAGTGGAAATGCACTGCCTCAGAATTGACCCTCAATTTCTTTACATTTGGCAGCAAACCAAGGCGGTGGGTGTGCGGGTCTGTTTACAGTGTATACTGTTACTGACTTTGCTGCCGTAAATAAACTGTTATTTTATTTTGAAAGAGATTGACCAGGCTGACGACTTTTATTTGTTTCAAAATATTAATCCAAAATTCACAAAGTAAAGACATAACTATGAAATCAAGGAATTTTGCCATGTCATTCTCTAGGGAGATCACATTAATGTTCACTAATCAAACAAAAATATTTATCTATTTATTTATAGTCTGTGCTTTTATCAGGCTTCACTAAGGACATCTCCGTTGGTTTCTTAAGTACCAAGAAACAACATTTTACTGCCTCTAACAGCAGAAAAACATTTGAAGTCTTTCACAGATATTGTAAAGGTGAAGATGGGAAAGACTGTGAGGGCTCATATTTTCTCAAGGTTTTTGTAATGAGTTTCAGATTGTTGAGTCATACCAAACCCTGTGCACAGTACCAATAATTTTTATACCATTTGTTAAACATAATTTAAACATTGACATGACTCCAGTTTTGGTAATGATTTGATATGAGGGTTTATGCCATGTTTACGGAGAGGAAACACAAGAAGGATGATGATGAAATGATGGAAGGATCTTGTCTATCGTCTCCTCCCCCTCTTCCGTTGTCTCGTTTTAGCCTACCATCTGGTGTTGTCGGCTAAAGTGTGTGCTCGCTGTAGAACAAAGACATTACACCACCTCTATAGACACAGATACTCGCACACACACACACACACACACTAAAAGTTTTTTTTTTCTTAGACATACAGTTCCACAATAGTGTACCACAAGAATACATCCACCTGCTGAGTTGACCATAGCCTTGAAACTTACCTCTGGGGAATATCACAACACCAACATCAAACGTAATAAGCAAATTTTTAAACACATCTGGTACTTTATTATTGTATATTGTTATTATTGTTACTATATTATTGTTATTATTAAAATGTGACGAGTTAACACTGGAATAAATCAGATGAAAGCAGGTCAGACTTGAGTGTGATATGATTCCTTACATTATATTCTTCCTCATCTACTTCACCGTGAACACAAAAGTACAAATAATGAAAGAAATTACTACTAATAGTGAATGAAAGGTTGAAGTGTGATTCCATCAGGCTATTTGTGTGGCTCTGCTTTTGGCACTCAGTATGTGATGAGCTGCAAGACAGTCTTCTATCTGTCCTTTCCTTCTCTTTTTCTCTTTTTTTCCACAACAGGAAACATTCTCCTTAGTGCCAGATGCTCCCCTCACACACTCTGACAAATCAGTAAACAGTTGGCAGCTGGTGACAGAGCACATTCAAAACAAAACAACTTTATTGAACAGTTTCTTCATTCTGATTATTCCCCATCCATCACCGCTGCAGCCATGTGCATGTGTGTCTGTATATGTATGTATGTGTGTGTGTGTGTGTGTGTGTGTGTGTGTGTTGCATCTCACTGATATCGTCACCAATGTGACCTCACAGAATCACTACAGTAGATCCCCCATCTGTTACACCCTCAGAGACCTGTGTATGCGCACACACACATACAGGCACAAACTCCCTGGCAGCTTGGTGTCTCTGCAGGAGCCGCCATCATCCCAGTGGAGAGCAGCTGAGACGGGTATCGTGTCTATCTTCTCTGTCTCTCCGGCTCTCTGTCTCATCTCACATCTCTGCTGTTTAGTGAAGGTGTATCAGCTCCTTCATTATCCTATCATCTACAGTCACTTCTGTGTCTTAAACCCCTTAGCACAAGTGTCACACATGCTCATACATATCAATTGTGGGTTCAAGTCGCTGGGGGATCAGCATGGGTGTTGTCATAGCAAATCGTTGCTCTTACTCTTAACAAACGAAACCTTTGCTTTGTCGAGAGAACAACAAAAGTCGGATATACAGAAAACTCCTAAAACCAGTTTTGAATTTAAAAAAAGTGTTTGACATTTTGGCAAATAGGCTTTTTTTTTTTTTGTCTTACCAAGAGGTAGATGAGAAGATTGATATGACTCTCATGTCTGTTACTTCTTTTGAATTTAGTTAAATTAATGCAGAGATTGAAAACCAGCTAAATGAAACAGCTAATCTGGCTCTGTCCGAATGTTTGAAAATCCGCCTACAACAACCCTGAAGCACTAATTAACACGTTGTATCTCTTTTCTTCAATCTTTTCTTACAAAAACCAAAGTGTAAAAATGACAAATTGCATTTTACGGCTTTTTCTTTGAAGAGCTTGCAGACACAGGTGGAAACTGTCAGCACTGGCTGACAACAAAGTAGACAGATAACAGTCTACATCTTCACAGGCACACAATGTATGTAATGACATGTGAGTAGAAATTAAAAATTTAATATAAATTTTGACTTGACCTTGACTTAAACAGATAAAAACGTTGTGTGTGTAGAGTCAGGAATTCACTGTGTCTGGTAAATGTTATAACATTTTAACTACACATAAAAAGAACAATTTTTATAATGCAAAATAGAGGTCTGCACAAGCTAAACATTTTTGAGACTGTACCTGCTCACTGTTTTTGTAAAAGCAAAAGACATCTCTACTTGTGTTCCCACACCCACTCACCAGTTACAGTCAAATTTCATCAAATGATATCTGAGACCACACTGACATTCTGTGTAAAAGATTACTCCTAATGTCTAAATGTGTTGAAGACAACGGCTATAATTCACAAACTGTTGCCAGGAAGCAATTTGGTGTTCATGCGGGGGGCTTCGGCACATGAACAGACGGCTGCCCAGCCCACACCATGGTCCCATATTACAACGTGACGGCCCATGACCACTTGTAGCCTCGGAAAACGAACCCTGCGCGGCCAACATCTGCTGTGGATTTCACAGGGCCATCGGTCTGGCTTTCGCTGCATGCAATGACCTTTGACAAGGGCTGCACTCGCTTAACTGCAGAGGACTGTAGACATCAGAATATGCAGTGCTGTATGTGAATCCCTTCGTATAGCTCGCTCACAGACATTTTATCAGTGATTTAGGAAACACGTCGCAGAAGTCAACCAGTTCCTAGTCTTGAAAGAAGAAAAAAAAACATAAACAAAACATGTTCCATCTCCTAGACACAAATTCTAGTCACCCACAGTGCTCTCCCCACAGACATGTGACACACATGGGTGTTACAGGCAGGCTGGCAGTCACCCAGCCACCCTGGCTTTGTGGTGACTCAGGAGCTGCAGGGAAGGCTTCGGATTCACTGACCCTTGCCTCCATTATGGCAAATAAACTGCATTTATTACATATACCCTTGTCACTGAAGGAGGCAGAGGAATAACTAACCATAAGACACACCGAGCAAGAGGGAGCAGGAGAGAGAAGCCATCTGTAACTGCTAAGCTAAAAAAAACTAGCAGATCTGAAGAGCATGTAAACAACAGAAGCACCAGCACCTGGAAATAAGACAATATGCTTACTGCAGCACAGCAATAAAAGTCCTGTTAAGAGATAAAGGGTTTCTGTCCACTGAAACCCTAGAGGGCTTTTAGTCTGAAATGGTTACAGGAAGTGTTTGTATTGACGTATAATATAGTAACTTTTACAGGAGCATTTCAAAATGAGGCTTCGTACCAATATATTGCTATGACCAGCAATACATATCAAAGAGAAGGAATTAGAAACAAAGGCCTCTTACTTTAAGTTGAGATAAATAAAGGCCCTGCTCTGCTGTTGCAATTCAGACAAAAATTCTCTAAATCTAGCGACAAATGCTAGTTGGCAACACTGCAGGCTGTAAATGTCTTAATAGAATTGCAATTAATAGAACTGTTTGCGCCAAAGCATTTCGAAAGAGCAAATGCGAATGAGGGAACTGCAACAGAGTCACGTATCATTCGGCTGACCGATGACCGCTGAACTACGATCAGTCAGTCAGTCACAGACATTCACGATTATAAGGGACCCTGCTGTTGTAGTCCAGAAACCACCTTGGTTTGCACTTCTCTCCTCTATCTTTCCCTCTGTCTATATATTTATTTTATCTTTTTTTTGTCTCCTCATCCTCCTCCTCTCTGTGGATTTGTACAGTATATGCCCCTTAGTCACTCTAACATTGTGGTCTGTATTCCTCCCACTGCAGCCTTTACAATGACCATTAGAAGAGGGTGTGGAGGATTGGACAACAGGGGCCCATCCTGGGAGGCCAGTGATGGAACAGTTAAAAGCATAGCCCATAATGTCAGGTTGCTTACAGTAGTAGTGTGTGTGTGTGTGTGTGTGTGTGTGTGTGTGTGTGTGTGTGTGTGTGTGTGTGTGTGTGTGTGTGTGTGTGTGTGTGTGTGTGTGTGTGTGTGTGTGTGTGTGTGTGTGTGTGTGTGTGTGCGCGTGCGTGCGCGCGCGTTATCACACCTACTTCTGCATTTAAGCACAGCGGCTACTGCTGTTTGGCTTGTAAAATGAATCCTGGGGCAGTCATTCCCTCAGCATGGGGCTTTTTACACACATGCCCCCCCCCCCCCCCCCCCCCCCCCCCCACACACACACACACACACACACACACACTCACACATATGCACAAACACACACACACACACAGTTGCTCTGCATGGCTGAGCGGAAGGGCATCTGCAAGCTGCTCTCATTAAAATAACATGTTGCTTAGAGTGGGTATCCTTACACACAAATACACAGAGTGACCGTAGAGTTTATAGCAGCATGGTATTGAAGCATACCCATATTAGTCACACAAGTGATACCTAAAATTGTGATAATCATTCTTATCTCCTCTTTCATTTTATCTTTTATCTTTCTCTATTCATCTTTGAGGCTCACGGTTGATCTGGCCTGTAGGGGTGAGCTAAGGACTTTTTCTTTTCTTTTATTTTCTTTTCTTTTCTAAGTCTGTGTGAGTTTCAGTTTCTAATAATGTGTCTCTCATTCTCACATACCGACAGACACTGAGCTGTCTTTTTAATGGTGTGTCTTTTTCGCTGATCCATCATTGTGACAACTCACTGAAATGCTCAATGACCAGCACGAGGAGGTTCATCTATGCAAAGTGTTTTTTTGTTCTATAACCATTGATAGAGTTTATGTAGCAAAGATACAATCACCATTTTATAGCCACAAACGGGAAACACACACACATCAAAGCACATCACTGTTTATTGTTTTAGTATTACACACAGATATAACCACCTATCATAGCAATGAGGCTGAAATAACAGAAATGTTCCATGAAATTACAGTGTGCACTTACAGGACAAATTGTTTGTGCCCTCGCCTGCTCCTGTGTGTGAGTGTGCGTGTTTTAAAGCAATTCCAGTTAATGAAAAAGAGAGGCCTTGTTTCATTTTGTGTTTTTCTGAGTTCAGCCACTGAGTAGAAGGTAGCAGGTTCTTTCTCTATCCACACAGTACAGCCAGGTTTGACACCAACTGTTGATGTTTTCTTTTTTTTTTTTTTTTTTTTTTAACTTTCCTCACAGGCCGATTGTTCGTCTGATAAATTATCAGAGGAAGCCTGGGGGCTGTGCTTATTCATTGTTTTACAGGGAAATTGAATTCATCACCCAGAAAAACAACTTTACATACATTTGCATATTTTTCTCAGATTCCATAAAACATCTCACAGCCCTGTGGGTGGTCCTGACCCCCGAGCTGAGAACTGCTAACTTTCAAACTTTCCTACAGTAAAACAACACCCATTCACTTTGGCATTGGCTCTGTCCCATACTGAGTAAAAGAAAAAAAAAAAACAATCGTAAATTAACAAAGCAGGGGAGTTGAATCAGATAAAGAATTTACCAGCAGCAGGAAAACTCACAAGTTGCCAAATCATGACATTACTCCACACAGAATCTCAGTGACTAATAAATTCTCACTGTAATTATGCGCAGAAAGTAGCTAACATTTCTCTTCTGGGGGTTTTGAAGTTCTTTCCAAGGTCGTGGAGCCTCCTATCAGGTCTGGACAGTCAGTCTGATTGGGGGACTTTTTCCAGCAGGGAAAACAGCTTTCTGCAGAGTAGAGGACTTTGTGTCGGCTTAACGCTGTTAAACCTACAATCCCCGCAGACAAACAGTGTCTAAACCTGACACTGCTGACCCACGCAAACACACACACGCACACACACTGACTGAATTCATGCATGTGCACAGACAGCCATACGCACAGAGACGTAGACTTTCTATGCATAAATCATTAATGGATTTCTGGCAAACACACATGCGCACAGACATTATTGTACATAAATAATACACAGCGAGAAATTGTTTCGCAAGGAGTGACACAAAAACGAAAATCTTGAGGTGGAAACATAAGCACAGTAAATACATTCACAGACACTTGTACATGCTACAAACACACACCTCATCCTTTGATTTTCTGGAGTCTGGTGTTTATACTCTTTTCCTTTGTCTGTCTAAAATCACTTTTTATTTTTGGCCGTAAACCAAACAGAAACTGGTCTAGTAATGATCAGAATGAACAAATATCGAGCACACAGTTTAGTCCAATACCTTTATTTAATGCCTTCCTTGAAATAATGAACACATTTTGGCAATTGATTGAATGATTTTGGCAAATCATGAGATTTGAATGTTGTCTGTTGTGGAAATGTGATAAGTCACATTTGTTTTTAGATATAATTTCTCATGCATAACTCCTTTTAGTTTTCTCTGATCACCTGATACGTTTCTGTATTTAATAGTTAGTAACATCTTAGAGTATTTGGAATGGAGTAATGTTTTCTTTTTTAAATACCTTTAATTTCATGACATCATGACGTTTCTCCCACTGAGCTTTCACACACGTTTTCATCTGCTTCATCCACTTGCTTTCTTTGTCGCTGATATTTTTCCATACCTTCTTGGTTGGTGTTTTTCACCATCTTTCTGGGTTTATTATAGTCATCTTTTATCTATAAATTCAGTCTTTGGTTCTTGCTTCTCTGTTTTACAATCTGTCTTTTCTCTCCATATTACCTCTGCTCAGTACTTCTATCCCTCTGGCTCTCTGTGTTTGCTCTATTCTCCAATTACCTCTTGAAAATGCACAGGTGATTTTTTTTTTGATATTGCAGAGCTGAGAAAAGAAAAATGTTGGGTATATAAAAGCAGCCAGTCCAAATGGCTTTTTTTTCTTTTCCTTTTTTTTTCCTCCTTCAAAAATAAACTCTGGCTGCAATTTTTTTCACTCATAGAGAGATTTAGCTGAAAAGCACCTTGTGATGATTTCTCTCAAATGGAAAAGCTTTTAGTTTGGCTTTTGGACACTATTCAAGCACAATGAGCTGACCTTTGTCTCCTCTACCTCACCCTGTTCATCCCCTCTCCCTTCCCTATTGATGTCCCTACCCTTCCATCTCCATTACTCTCTCTCTCACCCCCCAGAAGGAGGAGTTGTCCCGTGTGGCAGGCTTTGTTTCGGAGAATGGGAAGGAGCAGCTCATGTTCGAGGTACCACTAAATGACACCGGCTCGGCGGGACTCGGTGTCAGCCTCAAAGGAAACAAGTCCAGGGAGACAGGAGAAGATCTGGGAATCTTCATTAAATCCATAATACATGGAGGGGCTGCATACAAGGTGACATAATATTCTCACACATACCCAAATGAGCAAAAATAAATAAAGATCTCATTTGATGCATTTTATTTGTACCATGTAAACTTCTTTCTAAGCCGGAAGTTAGCGCTTTGTCTTCCCTGTGGGCTTCAATTAAAGGAATGAAGTGGAACATTATGGAAAATAATAACTACCATCACAATTGATGTTTGTATATGAGACAGTTGTATGAGAGCTGTTGTAGCCACTTCAGCTGTCTCTGCTTCTCTGCCTCCATGTGCTCCTGGACTGTTAACCTTTGACCTCTTACACATTGGGACACACTTGACATGTCACAGACAGCATAGAGACGGACAAGCAAGCAGATTTGCAAAAACACACACACATACACCCACACACCTGTGCAGCTTTAAGTATCTGTGCAGAGACAGATGGGAATAGATGGCACCAGGTCTGCTGTAGAGGCATTGTGTAAAAAAAAAAAAAAAAAAAAGCAGACAGGCAGCTGATGGCAGTCTGTGTTCAAGTGGTGTCAGAGAGTCATGGGAAAATGTGTGTGTGCTATTTTGTGCGTGTTGGTCAAGTTTTTTGGTTTGGTTTCTGGATTTATGCTGGTTTGACTTCAGGGAAATGCTCAGTGAAGGGTACAGGAGTGTGTGTGTGTGTGTGTGTATGTGTGTGTGTGTGTGTGTGTGTGTGTGTGTGTGTGTGTGTGTGTGTGTGTGTGTGTTTGTGCATGTGACTCTGTCAATTGTCCCATTGCAGAATATCTAAACACATAGCAAACATGAATGGATCAGCTATCAATTACTTAATGACACATACATGCACCTGTGCACATACGTTTTTTTTTTTTTTTTTCAATGAACGCTGGTCATTTATGCATAGAGCTGTAAACATACACAGACAGTATAGCTGTAATCCCAGTACACACTATGTTTTAATTAAACTGGTGTGTGTTTTACAGGATGGACGTCTGAGTGTCAATGACCAGCTGGTAGCTGTAAATGGAGAGTCGCTTCTGGGACGCTCCAATCACGTGGCCATGGAAACGCTCCGACGCTCTATGTCGCAGGAGGGAAATGTACGAGGGACCATCCAGCTGGTGGTGCTCAGGGCTTTGAAGGTACACACACTCTTTGTCTTATGAGGGCCACACCATCGGGACCTCAATTTGAAAAGAATGGTCTAGATCATGCGTTAATGTTTACTATAATCATCAGAGACTATTAGTGCTGCAACAGTAAATTGATTCATCAATTAGTTGATTATCAAAGCAAAAACTTTGATAATCAATTGATCGTTTAGTTCTATTTTTAAGCAAACATGGAAAAGTTCTCAGGTTACTAAGTACACTCCGGTTTTCTTTGTCTTGTATGATTTAAATTGAGTGTTGAACTGCTGATTAGACAACACATGTGAAGGTGTCATCATGGGCTCTAGGATCTTCTAATGTGTGTTTTGTCAATATTCGCTGAAATTTTATAACCTGGCGTGCCGGATGGTCTGTTTCACATCTGTTACACATCTGGGAAGGTTTCGTTGGAAACTGTTTGGAAAAGTTGCTTTCAAAAAATACTTGGCGTGTGATTGGATGAACCATCTGTGTATGATATGACAGAGTAGGAGCATGCTGATGAGGAAACACGACACAAAAGCAAGCATCAGTCTAGTTAGCATGTCAGAAGATGATTCTTGCCGTCCTCCTCATAGGACGCCGATTGGTCTGAACCACTGTTGTTCAGATACAAGCAACTAGCTTGGAGCGTGGCGAGAAGACTCCTTGCTTTGCGATAAATCCGGCTGGTTTGCAAGGTTAGACATTTTAAAGGCCAAACAATGAATTGCATAATTGAGATAAAGAACGGTAGATGAATTGAGATGAAGGGGCACTGCCTGATAAGAAGCTTAATGCTGATGAACATAAAGAACTGTTTTAATGAATAAATAAAGATGAAAGACACAACACATGAAGTATATTCATAACACACTCAGATATATTTTCATTGTCAAAGCCTGAATCTAGGTCAGGACCCCTGCTCTCCGACTGAGAGTATGTGCATGTTTCTGTCACTTGACTAAGAAAAAAACAAACAAGCATGCCTCCTTTATCCCCACTCTGTGTCTCCTATCCTTTCTTTTGGCTCTCGGTGACTATACAGTAGCATCATTTTTTTCTGTGGCCTCTGCGTCTTTCTACACATACTTGACACTAGTCTCCCTGCTGTCTCCCCTGCTCTTACCAGCAGCGCCAAAGACCATTTGCACTTCAGCTATTCACATTTTGTGTGTGTTGTGTGTGAGCTTCTTTGTGTATGTTTGTGCCTATGTGTGTATGTGTGTGTGTTTGTGTGTGAGACAGAGTATTCTTCAGCCAGTTGTATCTCTTTTCTTCATGAGTAAAAAAAAAAAAAAGATGCTTTTTCATCTTGGCTGCTTTTCAGTTGATGCC
The DNA here is from genome assembly GCF_021018895.1 of Seriola aureovittata. Lineage (NCBI taxonomy): Eukaryota > Metazoa > Chordata > Actinopteri > Carangiformes > Carangidae > Seriola > Seriola aureovittata. The sequence continues at coordinate 20,885,250 of NC_079374.1, forward strand.
TTTAACACAGCTCTGTTGAATGTTTGTACAAACCCTTGCGCATACAAAGCCAGGTTTTTGGCTGGAGTGTGAAAGGCCTGTTGCATGGCCCGCTGGTAGTGGAAAAAGAGCTACATACACACCGTGCATCATATTTCCATTCACAAACAGAACAAACACACACACAGATAAACGGATTAACACAAAGAGAAACCATACAGAGGACAAAATGTATGCTATTAAGAGGTGTGTGTGTGTTTAGAGTAGAATACCCTCACTGATACAGTATAAATGGGGTGGGACAAAATATCAGAAACATCTTTCAACACAGATTAACACAATACAACAGCACCACAAAATACAGCTTCCAAAATTATTGTCAGCTACCATAAAGTGACTTGACACCGGATTTAACATTCATGGAGGTAAGATTTAATGCGTTGTATTAAAGTGCATTAGTTTTAGGTCAGTGTACCTAATAAACTGGCATCTGAAAGAATGTGTGCATACAGGAGTACTCTGGGGGCTTGCAGGGCTCAGGGCATCCCCCTACCAATACCTTGATGGTCAAAGCTGTTGGCAACATCAAAGAGTCGCATCCATGTTTCCCTCTTTGTCTTAAGAGTGGAAAAGACAGGATTAAAAAAAAGAGGTGAGCCAAAGGCAGATAGATAACAGACTGTACCTTAAAAGCCTTTTTTCAGCCTCGGTATTGATGCTTTTAACATTGCAGAAGTGGACCACTTTGCTTTTTTTCCCCCTCTTCTGATCAGTTTTTTTTCTTCTATTTCTTGGATTTTTCCTCTACTGTTTTTCTTACTCACTTCTTACTGTATTCATCTCCAGCCAGCTCTCTCTCCCTCCGTTTCTCACTTTATCCAGCTGCTCTTTTCATTCAATAACTATTGAAACGCTCTGTGTCTCCAAGATAAATAAGTACTGCTCTTATTTAGCAGGTTCCATGGATGAAACCGTAACATCAGCAATGCTGTTTCCACAATATCTGAATTTACAACTTTGATGGAGGAGGTTTTAGAGAATTGACGCAATTCAGTATTAATATTGACTCTAGTCCCAGAGGAAAAACTGACAGTATTTTTCTTCTTTTTAGACAAGTGAAGAATCCTGACTGTAATTATTTGGCACAAGCCTGCACATCATGTATTCAAGATAAAAAACGCATTTAACTAGAACTTAGAGTAGAGTAGTATCAGGACTTGCTAGCACCCTGTACTTCTCCTTAACCATTTGTCTCAAAAAGTGTTTCCAAGCAGCAATCCTGCTGCCAATCAAAACCTTTTTGTGGAGGAACCATTCTGCTCTCTCCTTTTTTAGCACGCCAACACCCTGGCAAGAACCACAAACTGCTCTCAAGTAGAGAGTTATGAGAGCTGAAAGAACACCTCTGTAAATGACACACAGAGACGCTTGATGTGGAAAGCGTTGCTGTGTATCCCGCTGCTGACGCATGAAAACTGCAAGTTGTTTCTTGAATTTTCCACTTGACAAAGTTACTAATGGTTTTATGTTTTACATGGAAGAGTAAATGAAGCTGCTTTTGAAAGTATTCAAACGACTTATAATCCACAACACATCTTCTGAATAATTACAAACAAAAAAACCCCCAAAAAAACAAACTAATGATGGCAACCCTGATTAACATTGCACTGGGAAAAACAGCTAAGCAAAGAAAAACAGATTCAGGGTCCCGTAAGGCACAAATATTCCTAACATATCTAACTGTAGTTTAAACCAATGTTTTTATACCTCAACAACCCTTTTTTTTTTTTTGGCGTCTGAAGAAGCGTGTGTTTTTCAAACGTTATCTGATGGCGCTGCGACACTGGTTAATGGGATGTGTGTTGGGAGAGAGCCAGGGAGGGGAGGAGGCCCACAGGACCTCTAACATACTGAAGAGTAATGTGTCCTGGGTTGAAACTGGGGAGAGGCTGGGCGAGGGGCAGGAACTGAACTGATGCTGACAGTGGGAAGGGTGGGGGGGGGGGTCAAGAGGAAGATGACAAGGAGGATTTATTACACACACACAGTTCTGTTATATCTTCTTTGTTGCGTGAGCAGAGAGCTTTTTCTATACAGAAACACACAAGTACACTGAACCGCGCCATTGAAACACCAGACATATGCATACATGTGAAAGAAAACAAACAGTTTTTCGACACACACACACACACACACGCATGACAAATAAATGCAAATTAAATTCCTAAAGAAATACACACAAAAAAAGAGGCACATCATCAGTGGAAACGGTGCTTTGTTTGATTATTCCAGAACTCTAAAAGAACCGTCCCTCCAGGGAATAGGTGTCAGTATGACTGTCATTGCCACACACTCAGACACACACACATGCACACATAAAAGTGATCAGTGTTTGAGATAGTCACAACCCTACGGGCCATGGGAAATGAGGTCCCCTTTTTCACCTTGACCCTCCACTGTCTTTTGAGAGTCTCTCCCTTATTCAGTCTCTTGACATCTATTTGTGTTTGAATAGTCTTCTCCAAAGCCCTCACTTGATCCTGTGGTCATCTCAGTTTAAATGTAAACCACAAACCAGACACTTTGCATGATAAAAGCATCCGAGTTTTAAGACAGGTAAATAACAGATGCGACATCGAACTATCAAACATTTAATCAACATGTTGTACGTGTGGTTATTTCAGACCTAATTTCCATTTATTAACAAACATCTGACGGTGTTACCCTTTCATAATTGTAAGGGAATTTAGGTAGCCACACCTGTCCGTAGTCTGTCTGTATGAAATGCGTTTTGTTTCCTTTCTGTCTTAGGATCAACATGGTGTGTCACCCAATCGCTCATTTGACGGCTCTCCCGGCCTGATGGGACCGATGAGCCCAGCGAATGGTCAGACAGGATTGGTCGGTCAGGCCAACGGCCCCGTTCACCCTCCCATGCTGAGCAACAGTCTCTATGCATCTAATGGTGAGTGCACTTTTTTCACAATTTTCTGACAGTGTATAAAACTTTTCTTTCTTAAACAGTGTTTCAGTTCATTCTTATTCCATCGCTTATTTCAGCTGAACTTGAAGCACATTTCTAGTATTTTATTATTTTTTTCTATTTTTTTTTGCCATTAAAATAACATCAAAGGTGGGCATGTTATTTACAGTAAATCACTGCGTAAGTTTAATCATCATGAATGATAAAGCAAACTAAAAACAAACATAAACAAAACAGCTAGTGCCATCTACACTCCCGCCTTAATTAGATGCTATTCTGCCCCTCTTTTCCCTTTCATTTCTTTCCCTCACTCTCTCACTGCTTTATTTTTCTCTCGTGTTTCTCAAGGTTGTTCAGTTTGTTGTTATTGCTGGGTTCAGCCCGTTATAAAGAGTTATTTTAGTTCTGTGTGCCTCATATCGCTCTTTCTCAGTAGCTTTATCCGCTCCCACCCCTATATTATCTGTATGTGCTTGTGTGTGATCTGTGTGTGTGTGTGTGTGTGTGTGTGTGTGTGTGTGTGTGTGTTACATGCTTATGTTATTTTCAGGGTTGGTATCTGCCTGCATGTGTCCCTGTTAAAAAGTGTGTGCGCGTGTGTTTGTATATGTTTGCTTCTGAATGATATTTCTGCTTGTTTAGAAATGTGTTAATGGCTGGTGTGTGTGTGTGTGTGTGTGTGTGTGGCTGCGGCTGCGCCTGTGTGTGAGTGTGTTAGTTCAAGGATATTTGGCCAGTATCAAACACTCTTTTTTTGTGTGTGTGTGTGTGTGTGTGTGTGTGTGTGTATTTACACTGACTCTGGTAAACAACTTTGACCTTGAAAACACTTTGCTGTTTAAATTCACCTCAGCTGTGGTGTCATTTACATACACACATTACTGTGTGTGTTAGCGTGTGTAAGTGTGTGTCTGTATACAGTAAGCACATTTCTCAGGCTCTGTTGATCTGTTGCCAGTATTTTACTCTCCTAATGAACTATTTCACATGCTGAATCCATTTTATCTGGCATTGAAGCCCAAATTAAAATGAAGAAATCTTTCTCTTGCACCGATGTGTGCTTCTGCAGAAGAATAAATTGACTTTAATTATTCCCTACATATGTATTTATGCAGATGTGTTATTTTTGCATTTATAGATCTTTCTCTTTATCTCTTATCCATCTCTGCTTCTCATTATATTTTGCTACCACAAGTCTTACTCTCTCTCTTTTTATCCCTTTCTGTGCACTTTGTCTCTTTGTATTCTCCCTCTCTCTCTCTGAAGAGTTAATCTATTTGGAGGCACAAAATAATATGATATAGTTTTAGTTTAGCTTCAGATATTATGCAATCTTCTCCAATTTTTCATCGAAGCATATTTAGATTTAGGTTTTGGGATGGAAATGACGTAATGTAATAATGACTCAGTAGTTTCTCACTAAAGGAGACACATGAAGATCAGTTTTCTCACCATGGTTACTGCTAATCAGCCTGTGAAAACAGTTGTATAATGTCATCTGGAGAAGCATTGCCCAAGTAAATTAATCTTGATTAATCAGAAAAGTTTCAGCGTAACGATGCAGGCCCCTGTTTTTAAGATAGATTTTTTAAGAAAAAAAAACCTCCCAGTATTATCACAGGCTGTCAGATTTATATGTTGAATTCTCGGTAACTGGTTTCCTTTTTGGAGGGCGAAAAGCAAGGGTGGAGATGCTGGAGTAAGAGAGAGGAGCAGAGATGATTAGACAGAGACATTGTAGACAAATACAGATGGTAGGAAGGAAAAGTTGAGAGCAGAAGAAGAGGACTCATATATCTGCTATTGGAGCAAACTGCTATTCATCTATCATCCACACAACAAATGCCTTTTTTCACTTCAAATAGTGGGAGTCAGTGAGAACAGATTTGTGTGTGTGTGAGGTGAAAGAAGAATGTGTTTTTGACAGTTCAGCTGATTAAGGTGCTGGCAGCGAGGAGGAGGAGGAGGAGGAGGAGGGAGGAGGAAGTTTAGAAAAAAAAAAAAAAGGCTGAAAACTGAGTGGGAGATAAAATGATTTATAGGAGATCTGAAAGGAGAGATAAATGACAGCCAAAATATCAGAAGATTGCAAGAATGGGAGCAGAAGAAAAATAAAGCAGGTGATTAGTGTAGAGAGAGTGAGACGGAGGGATAGAGATGAGAGGATGAGATATCTTCAGATGCTGCCGTTTTCCTCCAACTCCAGACGTCTCAACTTTCAGTCACGCATGTGAGGATGCAAGCACATAAAGGACACACTTTGAGGATTGTGCAATAATCTCAGCATGTCTTGTATGGCAGCCTTGCACTCTGAGAAGTGATGACTGTATGTAAATTGTGCTCGGGTGCGTTTAAATGTCTGTGTATGAAGTTGTCATAAGCTCGTTTATCAAGCAGACGCAGCCGTATCACCGCTCTACATCTGCAGTAAGTTCTGCAGATGAAGAGCAGCTGCATTTGATGTGAGGTTCTCATCCTTTTTATGTTTCCCTTATATTTTTCCTCATCCAACTGCTTATCTCTTCCTGACTCCGTTGGACTCTTTCACTCGTCTTTCAATCACTCTGGCTTTTATTCTCAAGTGAGTTAAAGTTTCTGCTTTCTAGTGTTTCCAGTGTTCTCCCCTTCGCTAATGGCTGGTTTCCTGAACATTTACAGAGTAGGTTTATGTAAACAACAGAACACAGTAGAGTGTGTTTGGTTAAAGTGTTCCCCTTCCTATTTTGGAGTTTCAGATCATCACCGCCTGTAAACCTCAGAGGAGGCTGAGGCTACATCCAAACTAATAGGTTTTAGTTTTAGTCACTTTTGCGTCCACACTCCATCAGAGTTAAAACAGAGACTTTTTGTTTTAGTTTGAAACTTTGGGGTGTGTTGTAGTCTGGACATCCAGAAACGGAGACCTTTGGGAAACGATGACACAGACACCCACGTTTGCTCCTTGGTTGGGTCTTATCGGCCTCAACTACCAGTGGTGAATGCAACATGAATAATGAATTACAAGCGTTCCTGACCTTGTTTTCTTTTCTAGCAGCTGTTGTGCCGTTAAATTCAGCATTTTTAACTCTGCCTTTATAAAACGCCGCCTTTCCTTGTTTGTAGAGTAGACAATCCGCTTCCTGTTTACACCGGCGTCATTGTCGTGTGATATGAGTTATCAGGTGTGGTACTATATTTTACTATAGTCTTCGGTTGTGGTAGTGTGGACGGCGATACTCATCTCCCAATAGTCCGTTTTAAAATGAATGTTAGTATGGATGTAGCATCAGAAAAATGTGTTGCTTGCTTCTGTGATCAGTTCGAGCTGACAGCAGTTCTAATGGATACTAATAGTAGCTATTTTTTACATTTTGGCACCAAAAATCATATCCTCCAAGGATATCCTTAGAGACGTCTCAAAACAATCCTGCGGCTTAATCCACCTGTTCTGTCTTTATCCATATGCTCACTATGTTCATCTCAGTCTTCATGCACGGCCCTGTGAAGCTCACGAGCAGATGATTTTGTTGGTTTGTGTATGTAAGAGTGCTGGCGTACGGCTTCTGGACAGAAATGCTGTACTGCACTGTGTTTGTTAATCTGAGTGAGTCTAGTGTACCGTCAGTCTGTTTCCAGGTCCCATCACTCAGCTAGTTTCTCTATAAACAAAACACCAGAGAGACACTTAATCATTTCTATATGTGATACAGTGAACTCATATAAAACCTCTACTCAGCTGTGCCTTGTTTTAAAGTATATTTTTTTGGGCTTTTTATGCCTTTATTTGATAGTATAGTGGAGAGAGACAGGAAACAGGGAGGCAGAGAGGGGGAATGACATGCAGCGAAGGGCCGTCCGATGCGGGATTCGAACCGGGGCCAACTGCAGCGAGGACTGTAGCCTCTACACATGGGGCGCCTGCTTAGACCACTACGCTACATGACGCCCCAGCTGTGCCTTGTTTTATCCACGGTAAACACAGAGTCTGGCTAGCCAATGAGAGTGGAAAAGCAAGAATCACCTCCTAAGATGCTCATCAGTGTCACAGTAGATTTAGAAGGAACTATACTTTATGTTGATGTACTAATGGCTGTTCAAAACATGCTCTGCATATCGATGGACAGTGGAGAGATATTTTCTTTTTTCTTTTCAGTGACCAATGGGAGTTATTCTCACATGGATGAGGAAGAGGAGGGCGAGCTGTATGGACATGAGGAGTTCAGCGGATCTACCCAACACTCCTACCTACAGGAAAGGTTCGTGTTCATGTACGTTTTGTCTTGCATAGTTGCCACATAGAGTGTTTTAGAAATTAATCATATGCAAAGATAAATGATAAAACAAAACAAATGATGACTTTCTTTTGTATTAAATGATCTGTATGTATGTATATATTTGCAGCCTTAAGGAAAATGTGTGGAAATATAATTAGTATACTTTTTTTATTTTAAAAAATGCTGTTTAAAGATGTATCAGTGACTGTGGTTTTACATTACATGTTGCAAAATTATTTGTCATTGTAGCTTGTGTTGTCAAATATTTTGGATGCAAAAGACTTAATCAACCTGACAGGTTAAATCCAACTGCACTAGATAGTAAACTGACTCAATATATTCTGTTTAGTTTAGATTAGAAATGTGCCACAAATTCAAATTGGCCTCAGTTTCTCTGTTCAAGTTTGAAGTGCAGTTGTTTCACAGATCAACATGATTATATTTTGTACCTGCCTTCATCAAAGGTCTCAGTACATATAGTCCTGCTGGTCAGATCTCTACTCTCAAAATACAAAGTGTGCAATGCAACACTTGTCTACAAACTAATTCCAGTAATTCATGGATGCTAGACCAGCATTCTGTCTGTGTGCTGTCTCCATGGAGGCTACAAGAGAAATAAAAATCAACTACATTATAATTTAAAAAGAGTAAGTAACAAATAACAGACCTCAAGGATTAAAAACAGTAACAGGGATTAAGCTGAGCGTTCTTTCTGTCAACATTCTACCAACAGCGACATCGTGTTGTACTGACTGTATCATCGATTCGTTCTAGGGAAAACTCTCACATCTCCAGCCCAGCTCAGCCCCAGTCTCCCACCCAGAGCCACAACCAGAGCCAGCGACAGTTCCACCAGCATGTTAAAGCCTCCAAGAGCATGGACCTGGGTACGACTCAGAACCAGCAGCACACTGGTGGGGTGATTTTTTCTGTTTATCTGCTCTGCATGGTGGCCGCATGCATCTTATGCTCACATATATTTAAGTATCCCTGCTTGATGCATGGCTGCTGCACCAATGGCATGCTCCTCGAAGCCACATGCAGACTGACACTTCTGCAGACTGATACCGACACCATACACGCAGGCACAGCTACACATGTGGGTGGGCAACCATTGATCTCCGCTGCGTGAGCTTTGCAATTGGCATCTGTCAAAAAATGGTTTTGATCTTATTTTTGTCGTTGCGTGTTTGTTTGTGTGGTTGTGTTTTTTGTTCTTACTAGGATGGGGAAATCTGGTATCTTATGCTTCCATGACTCCTTCTGTGGAAGCATTTATGTGTTATACATTGAAGTCTGAATTGTGTTAATAATTAAAACATAGCCCAGTAATATAACCCACTTGCTCCATCAATAACAGGAGAAAGTTCTTATCAGAGGAAGACTTGTATCGCAGAGAAGGAAGGACTTAGATGAGAGGCGACACGGAGGAAATATAAGTTAACGTAGAGGAAGTGGAGGAGAGACACTTGATTGTCTTTCGGCTTGTCTGTGAATTTCTTTGTAACTAAGAAAGCTCTCGTGGCTTTAAAGATGCCTAGAAACGGCAGGCTGCACAGTTACCCACCCAACCTCTCCCTCCGTTTCTGTTTCTAACCCTTTCTAACTTCTAACAAAGAAAGTGAGATATGAGTCACAGTTTGTGCCACAGGATGTTAATTCACATTCATCATGGTCTTTTATTTATGCAAGAACAAGTCAGAGAGGCTACTCTTGCAGCCACCGTGCGTCCCGCTTTCCCCGGTCGTGTCTGTCACCTGTTGCTCTCTGGTTACTGACACTCGGATGCGAGGGTTCAGTGACATTTCAGTGATTGGTAAAAAAGTCAGCTTTAGAAAATATGTGTATGTGTGTGTAGTTACGTCTGTGCTCATGCATACATCTGTGTAATATGACAGTGGATGCAGAAGCACAACAAAAGCTTATTGTTTCAAATGTCACTTCCCTCAGTCCTCCTCCTCAAGCTGGCTCCACTGCCAGCTGTGTGTGTGTGTGTGTGTGTGTGTGTGTGTGTGTGTGTGTGTGTGTGTGTGTGTGTGTGTGTGTGTGTGTGTGTTTGTGTGTGTGTGAGAAAATGAGACAAAAGAGCAGGAGACTGTTTGAATAACGTATATGTCCGTTTCTAGAAGAATAACAGCCTGATGGCATATATTGTATATCTGTACATCACCTCCTTTGTTTTTTCAGACACTTGATTTTCACTAAATGCGAGACTAACATATTAGAATTGAATTCATGTTTGCTTGAATGGCACAACATGTTTTCATTGCCAAACCATTGAGCAGCAGTAATAACAGCTTATTAACAAACTCTCTCTTTTTTTTTTCTATGTTGACAGTAGGGGAACAAGATTTAACCAAGATTACAAAGCTGTTTTATATCCAGAAATAGTTTAGAGAGGAGAACCTTCCATCTTTGAGGATAAATGTTATCCCTTTAAACTAGCCTGAAATCCTGTTAGATCCCTCTCTGCTGTTCTCCTTGTGATTATTAAGATACTTTGTTAATTGTGACAAAGTGCTGTTCAGAGAGATCCAGAAACCCGGCCTGCTCCGTGGTGATAGTAAATATGTATATATATATACTTAGGGGTTGTGTACAATGTTCTAAGTTGTGAGAGAACAGGGAGAATGAGACTAATACGTAGTGCACCAATAACAAGAGCTGAAGTTCTGCTATAATCACCACTACATATGAACAGTAACCAGATTTCCTAATGAGGTAATAAAGTAACCTAACTTGAGCATCAAATTAGCAAATAATTCCTTGTCAGCATACTTGCCTTTGCATAAGCATATGGAAATCAGACTCGGCTCATTAGTACTGTATGTAGATGCTCCATACAAGGACACGTGGTGAGTTTCTTTCAGGTGTAGTTTTGAGTAACAGAGTTCAAAAGAGTGTAATATTTACAGAGACACGCGTAGACGCCGCCATGATAATATATCTTCCACTTCATGTGCGATCATGAAAATATAAATCTATTGAAGGTCAAACTTCTGTTAAGATATGTAGTTTTTCAAGCTGCTTATTTTATGAGGCACTTTTTGATTACAACGTGACACATGTAGTTCAACATCAGGCGGTGTTACATAGTTTATGGCTACTACGTGATTTAGGACAACGCTACCTGAGCTAAGTCTAAGTATTAATTCACTGCCAACTACTGGCTAATTACATCCTAGATTGTAACGAGTGTGGCATAAAAACAGAGTGGGACAGATGTGGCCACAGCATCTGTGCATGTAGCTTCTGTTGTTGTAGCTTCTTCTTCCTTGAGCAAGAGAGCTTTTTGTTGCTGTTTTCAAACCTTCCAGCGCTTCATGTCTGTAAATGCTGCTGATAATAGTGTATAATTACTCCATGTGAATTCATGTGCAAGTCATGATTTTAATCAGTGTCATTTTGTGCAACGTGAGATCTACATTTTACTGCTACTTTTCCAGTCATTGTTTTGTGAGACCATGTTGTATTTTGCCTGTTGTGTTTGTGTTAAAATGAGAGAAAAAAAAAAAACTAGAAAGAGAGGCAGAGACAGCATTCTCAGCATTTCATTCGTGGGTCAGTTACATAATTTCATTTTTATTTAATTTGTCCTGATTTCATTTTCCGCCCCAGCCCAATTAATCATTTAACAATAATTTAAGATTGGTTCCAAATTATGAACTCCCTGCCCTGGTTCTCACTGTCCTCCTCTCTCTCTCTCTCCATCTCTGTCTCTTCTTCTCTCTCTCAGCCTTTGTCTTTGTCAGAGTTTGTCACTCAAGTTCGTTCAGTGTGAAGGTGAGCGGAACCACATCAGTTCTGTGGCTCAGTTTTAAGATTACAAAGGTTGTTGGAATTAATCAAAATGGAGTGCGTGTCAGTAATTATTTCAGTCCAAACTTAAATTGCAGCCCTGTTAGTCTACTTGATTGTACCTCTCTGAGAGTCCCTCCCTGGTGATGAGCTTCTGTGTGCGTCACACACGTGGCATCTACAGATCTGCTGATGTAGGCGCATACACATGCACGCTGATCCGCAAACTACTGGGTTGCTGAAGCATTCATGTTGATTCACCGCAGACTCATGCCATCAGACACACACACAGCTAGAATTACACTTCAGGCTTGGTTTTCATTATAAAAGTATTTGCTGTGAGAAGCCATGTTACTGCTTGGTTTTTGTGGTCTGAGTGTGTGTGTGTGAGAGTGTGTATTTGGCTACCAGTCAATGTGTTTCTTGTTGGCTCTGGACTGCTTTGTGGCTTTAGGAAAGAGTGAGGAAAAGCAAAATAAGGACTGGCGGAGACGTAGAAAGTGAAAGGAGGATTAACAAGGAGCAAAGGAGGGAAAGAGGGAGAGAAGAACGCTGCTGGATGGATTGAGAAGATAGAATGGCAAAGAGAGGGAAATAGGATGACTGAAGGAGATGAGGGAGGGTGAATGACAAATGAAGTGGTGGAGAAGGGAGGAAGGGAAATGACTTCAGTAGCAGTGAAGCTGACTGAACATCGCAGAGAAAAAGAGCAGCTACTGCACCATCTTGTAAAATGAGACAGAAAGAATAATAGTCTGATAGAGAATGATGGAGACAGAAGGAGGAGCTGAGACGGAGGGAGGAAGGAGAAGTGCAATTTAAATTTAAAAAAGAAAAAAAGTTTTTTGGGGATGAGAAACACTTTTGCACAGTTGGCAAGTCGAGCACAAAAAATTGGAAAATGTAGACGTCAAGGGAAGGGAGTAATATCTACAGCAATAAAAAAGTGTGTGAGTTCATGTATATATATTAACACTTTTTATGTTTTGTTTCAGTGGCAGATGAGAGCAACATAGGATCCCTGATTGGAAACACTGCTGGTGAGCCAAACTCAGATACTGCCTACACATGCACGATAATCCACATCATAGACGCAGAGAGACACTGAGACACATTCACAAACATTTCACCAAATGCTGTTTAATTTTCAAAAAAAAATAATGGTGTTTTCCAAAGACGGCAAGAAAGAGAGCAAAGGGCAGAGTTTCACGTAGGAGAAAAGTAACAAACTGAACCGACGTGAAAAGCGGGAAGCAAGAAACAGAAAGTGAGAGCAACAGCATTAAACTTGATCTTGTGAAACCTGCAGATGACAATACTTGTCACATGTGCATGTGTTTTTATCTTTAGTCTTTATTTGCAAGGAAGTGCACACTTGGGCTCAATTTCAAGTCAGAATGAAATGCACCATGATGAGCGATGATTTGCCACTACAATAAAACAAGAGAAAAGTGTCAACGAAGAAAGAGTAGATACAATATATGCTGATGCAAATTCATATAAAAGGTTCTCTGTCTTCTTTTACAATTTAAAAAAAGAAAAAAGTTATGCAATCAAAACGACCGTTGCTGTATCTGTCATGTCACCGAGTTCATCACTGTGTTTGAAGCCATGTTTCCCCCATTTTCTCTATCCTCTCTCCAGTCACATGTACGTGCCACTTCACTCTTCCTCTTTCATCCTGCCTCTTCTGCCTCCTATATACACTTGACTCCTTTCTGGCTCTATAGACATTCCTTAATCCTTAACTTGTTCAAAGTGCAGATGAAAGTGAGAATTGCGGAAGGACTGGAGAGAGAGGAGAAGGGCCAGACTGTGGCCACTTCTTACAGATATGCATAGACAAGCTTGCTCATGAGGGTAGGAGAGAGAGAAAGAGACAGAAGAGATAGAACAAGAGAGAACACACTCATCTTAAAGGAAAGCAAGAGCACAGGGGAACAAAGATGACTGATGCTTCAAAACCTTTCACCTTATTAGCCTGCACACACTTCTTTATAAAAGTTTCATGTCGAACTTTTCTTTTTTGCTTTGCCTTGAAGTCTCCCCCATTTCATTTGTAGCTGCTTGAATGTAAGAGCACTCTACCTCATTCCACTGTGTGTGTGTGTGTGTGTGTGTGTGTGTGTCTGTCTTGCTGTCTGCCACTTTATCCCTGTCAATCAGCCCAGCCTTTTTCCACATTCTGCTGTGCCTCAGTTTTATACATGGTGGTATTGACTTTTTAAAGTATATTTTTTGGCTTTTTATGCCTTTATTAGATAGCAATGTAGAGAGAGACTGGGAATGGGGAGGCAGAGAGAGGGGGAATGACATGCAGTAAAGGGCCATCAATGCGGGATTTGAGGCAAGGCTTTGCATGAAGAAGGAAATATAAAACAGAAATACTGTACAACTCTAGTGTCATAGACTCTGGTTATGTATTCCTTTAGGTTTCCAAAACAAAGCTTTAATGTCAGCAAACTGAATCTTAACATCTGTTTATGTTTTTGTCAGCTTTTATTAGCGATGTCAAAACGTACGGGGCCCTTCTCGCTGTCAGAAGATTTGTAAAACGGAAAGATCTTGAATAACGATGAATTGGCTTCAGGTGTAAAATGAAATCAGCCTCATTGTCAGTGACTTTCCTTTGTGTTCCAGGACCTGCAGAGCACATTGTTTCCCACTGACAGAGCTCAGTGAATGACATGAAGCAAGCTCGGGGAATAGGGCTTGTAATTTAGGTTGAAGAGCGTGACAAAGTTATGGGGCTCGGCTGGATGAACGTGTTAGGGAGACATGGGGGATTAAATGCCTAGATTGTCTCTATAGCCTTGATATGGAGGAGTATGGGGTAAATTTGGTTAATGGCCGCATTTTCTCCTGCTTGCTCTGCTTTATTGTGCTGCACTGTAGACTATAGCTTGTTTTTAAAACACCGTCTGTATCTAGAACATATGCTGCAGAACAAAAACAGAAATATTGGACTAAGACAAACAACATGGCACTGTCAGTGAATTATACTGTGTGGTTTTATTTACTGTTGCAGTGTCTGTTAGCAGTGAATCTAAACTGACCTGGAATGACTTGACCTGGTGATGGTTGTGTAATATATGAAAATTACAAAGTGAGAGCAAAATTTTTTTTTTTTTAATCATCCGAAATCTAACCACAGTTTTCACCCTCTGTAGTTCTAGCTGTGTTTTCCACAGTAACATGCCGGTCGAATGTCCAGCAAAGCCTTCAAGTGCTCCTGTCTTTTCCCCTGCGAAAGACAGACAACATGACTTTATATACACTACACTAAAGCCTGTTTACACATACCGTGTACCTGTCGCTTGTGAACGTGTCTCCTGTTTTACAATGCCATATAGCCCGGAGAGTTGTTAAATAGAGTGTGTGCCTGGCAACCATGGTCGTTTTTTTTTTGCAAACCCACTTTCCTTTGCTCTAATGTATTTTTTATAAGTGAAATGCTTCCAACAACCGTGCGCTGGGACGTCAGACAGCTGCATGGACTTTGTTGAGTGACAGAGAGAGGGGAGTGTGGGGTTGGGTCCTGGGAAGTGAGCAGTTTTAAAGACAATGACTTCTGGGAATGCTGTTTTCACTTACAGCAGTGGTCTTTCCCTCCACACCCAGAGAAACCACCGGGCACACGCACGCACACACACACACACACACACACACACACACACACACACACAAAACTCTTACCGTTATGGTAATGTTATGGTAATGGAAAGACTCCATCATCTTGTGGAAAATGTGAACCTTGGAAGATGTCATATTATATTATAATTTTGCAGAATCTGAGATGCAAAGTGATGGAAATAGGAGACCATATTACAAAGTGTGTGTGTGTATACGTGTGTGGAAACCTTCCCCTGAAAGTGAGCGTGTGAGTGAGAAACTTAAGTGTGTTTTTGTGACTAAATACTTTTCCCATGTGTGGAGGCTGCAGTTGAGCAAATTCTGTAATTCCCTTCAGTAAATTTTAAACAGTACTTATTTTTAATATACATAGAAAAGTCCCCAATTCATCATTCTAATGTTATAAATACTGATGGAGAAACTGTAAACACTACTTGACGGAGTGTGTTTGTGTGTCTTTGTGGTCAGACGTGCCTCATGGTTTCTGTGGTGAGGAGCCCAAGCATTCCAATAATACATTTGATTTATTAGCAGGAAGAGGAAAGATGAAATGCAGTGATGGACAAATTATATCATTCAATGATATCATTTAAGACACTGTCAGAATATAAAGTTCGCTATACAGATGTGAACAGTGTCATGGTGAAAGAAAGAAAGTAAAACCAGCATATATCAGTCTATCTTGCGTGGAGTGATTCTCTCCTCAGACCGCTTTAAATAGGACAGTGCAGTCAAACTCACACTCACTCACAAATACTGCTGACAGGACATAAAATGAACGGTTGCAGCTGTGTTTCTTTCACCGTGTTTTCCTTTGGTGATGGGGACAGCCTGGAGCTCTGTGTCTGTGTCTGTGTCTGTGTGTGTGTGTGTGCGTGTGTGTGTGTGTGTGTGTGTGTGTGTGTGTGTGTGTGTGTGTGTGTGTGTGTGTGTGTGTCTTCGAATCGGTGTAGGAGAGATGTTTCCTTATGAAAATAAATGGTGAGCAATGAACATCCACAGGAATGATGAAAAGCTTGTCAGAGAAAAGTGTGTGTAGGGAGTATGTGCGCATGTGTACTAACGTCTTCAGTCATGCACTTGGGTTTCTTTAATGTGTGTGAGAGAGTTTAATAGTCGCACAAGTCCCAGCACAGATGCTTCTTAAAGATGTGATGACTGGCATTCTGTGGAGTTATTCTCATCCTATGCTTGTGAGGACACACTGCTATACATAAACACATCCAAGTAAAAAAAAAAAAACTCAATCACCAAAATGCCTGTCCACTTTTGTTATAGTTGTATGTCTTTGTATTATCACCAGCTCTCCCCCTCTCTCTCTCTCTGTCTCTCTTTCACTCTGTCTCTCTGTCTCTCTTTCACTCTCACCCACTCTCTTTCTTGCCAACGCCATTCAGGCTTAGAGACTGACAAACAGACAGAGGAGCTTAGAACGAACAGCATCTCTCTGAAAATGTCTGTGTGTGTGTCTGTGTGTCAGGGGGCCAGTGTGATGCTGAGGGAGACTGGTGCAGTCCATTGTCTGAATCTCTCCCTAGTGGAACTTTGACTTTGACAACAGTCGCACACTGACAAGCTCTGCCAAAACTGGATCTCTCTATATCCCCTTCTGTCTCCTTCTCGCTGTGATTGTCTCTTTATTTCTCTCTTCATCTCTCTCACTCTCTCTCTCTCAGTTTTTTTTTTTTCTGGGATATTTTTTTTATTCAGTTTTTCATTGTTTCCCTGTCTCACTGGCTCTTACAGACTTTGCTGTGGAATTAACCTGAATGCCACCTTGTTAGGCTGATGTGGATTGATGGATTAATTTGTCACAAGGAGAGCAGCGCGTCTTTGTGTGTGGATGTGTGCGAACTCTACTCAGTGCCACCACACATTAGCACTTTACAGTCATTCTTAGACACAGAATTTAAACAGCTGAACTAAGCACTCACCGCTTCTCCGTCATTTTTACCCGTCATACTTTACGTTTTGTTGTAGTGAAGGTATCTGGCTCCAGCCTCTCTGTTTAGCACACACTGACATTTCATGGTGTGTGTGTGTGTGTGTGTACTCTCGGCTGCCTCTCTGTATATTGAATGGCCTTTGACCCCTCTCCATCTCCCCCAGTAAGCCAATAAAGGTGAGCAGTAATCAGGAGATGGTCAGAGCCGTCGTTTCTTACTGGTGCAGCCATTCATCTCTATCAAGCTTCACACACTGATCACTGACATTTGTTGTACTGTACATTGTCTGATAGCTGAGAGAGAGAAACATGAGGGGATGGAGGCCATTTGTTTCTGTCCTGAACCAATCAGTTGCTTTCCCTGTGATGGATTCATTTCGGAAGAGTTTTGTGGGCCTGTTGAAGAGTGTATGTTCTTGCTTGTATACATGAGAGATACTGCGTCTTCCTCTCAGAGGGACTGCATGCAGCTTTTCTCTGCTGTAAGAAGAATCAATAACTAATGTGAAATTTCTGCAACTGCCCAAAAAATAATACTATTAAACTTTTTCTTCTTTTTTTTTCCAGCACCATTTTTTAGTGACATATTTGTGTAAGGAAGGACTGAAGTAATCACTGTTAAGAAACACATTTGAAAAGTAGAATATCAGGGATCCTCAGCTTGCAATCAAAACAGAAAGACACTCCCATGTGTTTAAGGTGAGGCGACAATATTGACCGTGGGGTCATTACGCCTTATTTCATTTTCTGAATCTGTGTTCACTGGCTAAATAACCTGGGGCGAATGCAAGAGGCATTGACAAAATGATCAATTGTAGTTAGTGTGATGGTTATGGCCGTTTTCTCAGCTTCGCGTGTCAGCTCAGGTGTTAGAGAATGAGAAACATTACTATCATTAGAGGGACTTTCAAGTTCTGTCCAATTATTAGAGGTTTTTGTCTCTGTTTAGTTACACTTTTGTTAGAACCTTGACAAATCAGGACTTCCCACTGCTCAGACAAAGGGTAAGTAAGTTCAGAGTTTCATTCTTTAATTTGACATTAAAGATATTGAAATGACGCACTGGCTCCTGTTGGGAAACAGCCGTGTTACCTTTGGGTTACAGCGCAATTTCTGTGGAAAGCAATTCACCATGTTACATTTGCATCGTTTATTTCTTAGTATTTCTTTTTAAATTGTGGCTGTCCAACGCTGCAGCATCTGCATCAAGCTCGAAGGGAACCAGTAAATGCTGATCTGAGACATGAGATTGAGGATGATGTCACATGTTTTTTTATTGTTTATGACGCCCATTCAATTAATATGAAGCCCTGAGGGATAATAAAACCGCTTTTCATCCTCTGGGAGATTGACCCTCACAACACTCACATATATGATATACAAGAAACTGTTGTTTCCGGGAACAACCTAAGATATTTCGCAACAGATACACACATGCACGCTGACACATACTCTTTGTGCATTGTGCGCACGCCTACCTCTTAAAAATGTTCGCAGGTTGAGGAAATTTAATCACGCAGTTTTAAAGATCCATGTGACTGCATTTAGGATGGATTATTCATGTAATACATCGTGTAATATATAAATTATTCTGTATATGTCTTGTTAAACATTGCCTGAGTGCATAAATAGAATGCTTTCATAATGCCATAGCGGCTGGGTTGGGTAGTGACGTACTTTGGCTGTGATGTGCCGTTTTTCTTCAACTCTAGGCTGAAACACAGGGGGACCTCCACTGATGGGACAGTGATAGAAGTTGAATATTCTCTTTACTAAAAAAAAAACAGTTTTTTGGGTGTGTATTAATGCAAAAATAGAATGCAGAAATTGAGTCGCATCTTTTTATTGGTGCTGTTGTTGAGTCTGCTGGCTTTGTTGCTGCAGCCTGCTGCTAAGCCACTGCTCGGTGTAATTTTGACTTTGAAAGTAGCCTATTGCCTTCCTGCCAAGAAAATAGCCTTGGGATAGCTCGGCGTTCTCTGTCTTTGTGTTTTGTTTTTAATTTTTAATTTCTTCTCTCCTACTCTGTCTCTTGTTGTCACTCCTATCCTCTGTCGTTCATTCCCAAGCTTGTTCTCTTTGTCTCTCTTTCTGTAGCATCCTTTCACAATGTCGGTTTTCCTCTGCCAACCCCCCACTTTCCTATCCTTTCCCTCAAACCACTTTGTTACTCTTGTCTTGCTCGTCATCCCTTCTCTGTCACTCCCTCCCTCCCTCTCTTTCTCTCTCTCTCTCTCTCTCTCTCTCTCTCTCTCTCTCTCTCTCTCTCTCTCTTTAAAAGCAGCTTAATTCTATCATCTTACAGTTGGACAGCAGTAATTACATTTGTGACACAAATCCTGCTACTCGCAGCAAAATACTATGTGTGTGTGAGAGACCAAGTGTGTGTTTGTGTGTATGTTTCAGTATATGGAAGCATGCTCATCACCCAGTGTTTGTGTGTGTGTGTGTGGGTGCGTTTGTGTGTGTGTGTGTGTGTGTGTGTGTGTTCCCTGATAACCACACTAAGCTATTTTTAACACAGTTTATATCATCCTACAATCCAAGCGTCTGCAATCAGACAAGTTTGGACTCAGAGGTCACCGGCTCTATTAGACTGCATTCGCCCTCAAACTTTGTAGATTCCCCAGAGAATCAACCCTGACCCTGCCACCTTGCATTGAGTTTAAATGAAGAACTCACACATGGTTCACATAGACTGTATTGATCTAGAGAAAGCAGTAGCGGCAAGTAAACACCGATGTGTCCAAATCAAGGCATAAGTATGCTGGATTGTAACTGAAAATGAAAATGGTCAGATGCTGTTTTAACTTTGATTGTGCTTGTGTTTTGTTTGTTGTTGGCAAGTGCATACATGTTGGCTTGAAGAGTTTCAGGACACTGATTGGAGTGTGAATAAAAGGAATAATACATCAAAAATCCTGGACAACTCATGTTGAGTTTAATCATGCCTTTGGTGGCCTTGGTTCAGATGTTATTGGCAGCTCTAATCCACGATCCTTCGAGATTTCAAACAGTGTATTACCTATTGAAATGGGCATATGTAACCTTTTATTTTTTTTAAATATTACACTCCACTCTTTGTCCTAAAAATGAAAATGTGTTTTTGTATACATGTCTCTTTAAAAACTTTAATATATTTTCTAAGATTGAAGCCTGATGTTCACTTCAGACCAGCAGCACGGGGTACACAGTCTTATTAAGCGTCTGGAAGCTATAAACTTCGTTATCAATTGTTATAACACATGCAGATTCTTCTGTACAGGTGAACTACATGTTAACAATTTAACTGTAGTACCCTGTGGTGCATATGGAAATGCTGAGCAGATCCTGTTGACCTTGATTTTTGATCAAGATTGCTCGATGAAAGATCTGAGTGACTCTTTGCAAAGACAATCGCACATTTGGAAAGACCAGTGGTGCGAATACCAGAGGCGATGGTCTGCAGAGATCTGGTCAGTCATGTGCTAACATATCATAACAAATATAACTTGACTTTGTTTCAAGGTCATTCTTCACAGTGAATTACAAGGGCCATAGCTGCCTATCCTTATGGGTTCCATGACTATTAGTCTAAAACATCCACCATTGTGTAAATAGTGTCACGTAATCTAAAAATGAAGTTATTTTGTATAAACCCTTGTGCAGTTTGGAAATAACATTTCATCTATTGTGTGTAATAAATCAAAGTTTGTGATACACAAGAAAACTTTGTGTTATCATCACATCATGCAGATGCGTATCTGTCTTGACGAATCGAAAAATCCTCAGCATCAATCCAGGGTTGATTCAATATAGATTAATCACATAGCACTTGTATGAGGTTTGCTGCTTCAGTATACATCTGAATGCCATGTGGACCATCTTTATGGATGGGAGTTATGGCCCTTGTCCATCTTCTCTCCCAGCAGGCGACTTAAATTATGTATGTGCATACATTCTAGGTGTGTTATTACTCTTTAGGTGCGCGCGTGCGTGCGTGCGTGTGTGTATTTGGTTAATGGTTGTTTAAATAGATGTGGAAGTCACATCAGTCCTCTCATCTCTTTTGCTCTGAGACACTGACACCGGACACACACACACACACTCACACACACACACACACACACACAGAGCGGTCATGTGTGTATAGGGAATCATTAGCTAAAGTGATGCAGGTTTAGCCATCATGAATCACAGTGGCATCATATCGACAAGCCACAGCCAGCAAGGAATCCAAAATGTGTGTGTGTGTGTGTATGTGTGTAAGGATTAGCAGTATTTTGAGCTGGCAGCACGCCCGGCCTTCCACCCCTCCTATCATTTTTCTCTGTCTTCCTCTCCGCCACCGTGGAATTCCATGGAGGAAACTTAATTTGCTCTCTCCCTGTCGTCGTTCCTCCTATCCCTTTTCTCCACATCTTGCCTGCCATCAGTGTCCTCCCTGTTTTAGGTGACACACCAAATTGGAAGCACACGTTACCCTCTTTCCCTCCTTTGGTTTACAATCAGCGGTCCTCGTTAGTGGTGGGGACATCACAATGAGCCCCGAGGCTGAACTTGGTCCAACTTAAGCAGGAAGCATGGCATTGGCTTTCGCTGAGTTTCAGCAGCTGGATAGCAACAATTGTTAGGCACTCTGCTTAATGCAGAACATGCAGCCATGTCTTGCTTCTTCTTTTTTTTTTTACCACTTGGAAACTATATACACAGGAAATTATGAAGCTTCACAACCTATCTTCACAATATCTCTGATCTCTCCCTTGAATACTTCTTCCATTGTTCTGTCTTCTTATACATCCCTCTCCTCTCCATCATCCTTTCTGCTGCATCCCTCCCTCCCTCAGTAATATCTCTCACAGCATACTTGAGATGATCGATGGAGAACCAGTAACAGTGAAACAGACTTCCCATCCATCATAAACTCAACAACAGCATAGTTAACTGCATCACTGTATTTTTTTCCTTGGCTCTGCTCTCCCGAGTTCTGCCATGTCGCGGTCATTCTGGCTCCCAGTCTGCGTCTCCACAGGCTTTTCTAACCCAATCAGAGCAAAGTACAGCAGGCATGAACCTATTTGATGGGGTCATCAGACTCTGAAAGATATGGCCATGTCCTACCATGTACAAACTTTTCAGGTTTTTTGTTTTTACTGAAGCAGTATTTCTGATGCAACACATATAATACGTACATACGTTCATATCTGCCTTTTCTGTGTCTCCGTCTACCACCTCAGCTCCATCAGGTCCTGTCGAACTCGGCCCTACCCTCGGCCTGAAGAAGTCCAGTTCGCTGGAGAGTCTCCAGACGGCCATGTCAGAGGTCAGCAGGAAAAACGAACTCCTCCCATTCCACCGTCCTCGTCCAAATATGGTCAGGGGAAGAGGCTGCAACGAGAGCTTCAGGGCAGCTATTGATAAATCCTATGACGGGCCACCTGAAGACGATGATGGTAAGAGAGATGAAAGGGGTGTTAAGTTGGGGGGCATGTGTGTATGAATGTGTGCTCTTTTGGTGCTTATATCTGCAGACATTTGGACACAAAACAGATAATATACTAAATATTGCATATTAAAGTCAACATTTAATGACCCTGAATCTTTCCAACACGTTGCACTTCTTGCACCTTTATCAGTGATGTCACAGCAGTTAAAAAAAGAAAGAAGGAAAGAAATATCCAGAAATGCTTTGAAATCGCTGATTGAGGAATGTTTACTATGACGGGATAATCCTACAGGATGTTCGTGCATGTCACTTGCTGTTTTCCGTCCTTCCTTCCGTATGTCACCATTTCCCCAATAACATGGCTTACGTCTTAGACAAGGGCTTTGCGATAAGCACATCAAATCATCAACACATATGAAGCAATGCAGTAGCATTTCATCGCAGTATGTGATTCAGTGCTGCGTTGGGCTTTCGCTTTAAATATTTATCCAGGAGCTAAATGGTAGCTGCTTGGTTTGTTTCACTGGAGAGGGGATTGGGGGGGGGGGGGGGGGGGGGGGGGGGGGGGGGGGGGGGGGCAGTGCGGTTCAATTCCCAGCTGTATTATTAGCAGCAAACTCTTATCAGTCACCAGCAGAGTAATGAGTTGGGCTGTTTCAGATCACTACTCTCACACAGGATAGGACTAATAGGGCATGTCAACACCACACACAAGCGGTGGCCACATCTGTCACCATCTTTCTAAATGTTCAACACTTTGAGAGCTGCTGTTAATTGACAGATAACAGCGCCCTACAGCACGCACTGAAGATCTATCTCTCTCTTTTTCTCTCTGTCTCTTTCTGTGTCTCTCTTTCTCTACATTTGTTTATTTTTCCACTTAAAATTATATCCTCACTTCCATGTCAGATATAAATGTTTATTGATTACCATCTGACAGTTGTTGAGAGGTGGATTAGCTGTTTTACTTACGGACCACTGGTGATTAGGAGGGAGAACATTGCAGAACATTTTAGTTCACAAGTAATGTTTAATCTGGGTTCATGTGTAGATGATACATTTTGTGGGATCCTGAGTGAATCAGGATCATGCCACAGTGCTTCAGAGTTTCCAGTAAATTCAGTTGTCAAGCTGACCGCTCAACAGAGGCTTTGAGTCACTGGCTTTGATGTCTTAAGTCAGCTGGGATGGAGTCAAGCGGTGAATAGTTGTTTCTGCCTTTCTCTTTCTGTCTTTCCTGACATGTTGTGTTACCTTACTTCTGTTTCATTTTCCGCTTTCTTTTTCTTTTCTTTGTTCTCTGTTTCTTATGTCACCTTCTTCACATACACCATCCCTACAAGTGTTTGGGAGCAGTCTCACACAGAGCACATTCTTATTATGGTGGTTTGTGGTGAGTTCTGTCGCATGAACTAAAACACAGATGACTTTAGCAGAGTATAACCTACTGTGTTCCAAGAGAAGAGAAGAGAAGAGAAGATGCACTGTGTTTCTTCATGCTTTAGTTTTCTATGAGAAAGGAAATAGCCCGCTGATTAGCTTCATATGATGTGAAGTGACGGTGATACGTTTCTAATATTGGCTCACTTCACTGACATGCTTTTAAGCAAATCACACATTATCATTGCTATCGCAATCATCGCTATCATTGTCATACTTTCCTGTAATATTTTTTCATGCTACGGTAGTGACAGGCCGCTGTTACTCACAACCAGTTACAACCCATTCAGTCCTGATTATTATATGTAGGTCAGAACAAACTGCGGTCTGTGGGCATTTTGTGATTTAGATGTAGGGTTTTCCTGACTTCGCTGTTCAGATTTTATGAACAAATCTAAGAGAGGAAATAAAACATTTGTAACTGAGGCTCATTCTGTGTGTGTTGTGTTAAAACCCTCTCAGAAAATACACATACACAGTTCGAACAGACGTTCTATAGAGATCACAGCTGTGGCCGCTGTGGTCATGTTCAGTTTTTAACTCCTCATGAGGAGGCTAAGGCCTTGGTTACACTGGCTTGCAGACTAATACACAGACAGCTGCTGCTCAACATGGAGTACGCATTCCATAGAGGTGAGGGTGGCGGCAGAAAACTTCACACAGCCTCTCTTCAAACTCAGCGTCCATTTTGTTTTCCAGCTCATGTACAGTTGGTACCCCTCGTAGCGTAGTGGCTGCACGGGCATCCGCACAAGAGCCCTGCATACACCCTACATCACGCAGACCCTAGAGGACAACAGAGGACAATAACATTGGCGTAACAATGACCGATACAAGCATGAGCCTGTGGATCTTCAGGCAGAAATACACACATACACAAACACACACACATAATTATATTTCCATCCTGTTGGAAGACAGTCTTTGTAATTAAGGGTGAAGTGAAGATCCACACAAAGTTAAATCTCAATTGAAGTAACTAATTTGGTTTGGTTATCTTATAAAATCTGACAAGTGATCCGTGTGTGTGTGTGTGTGTGTGTGTGTGTGTGTGTGTGTGTGAGATCATTGTTATTCAAGGCCAGAGCTTCAGCCTGTTGAAGAAGTAATGAGGCATCACAGTTTACGCCTTGAACATTTTTGCTTTCTTATTTCTAAGAGTTAATTAATTCACTGTAAAGTTAATGGATCTGCTGTGGAGATGGGGCATCGTGTGCCTGTGTGTATGTGGACTTTTTGGATGGTACCTGATTAGTTTGAGTCTCTGGTTTTATTGATTTAAACAAATTGCAGAAGTGGACACAATCCATTATAGTTCTTTTCTTTCACTACTGCTGTTATTGGAGATGCACTGATTGCAATTTTCTTTCTAAGAACTATAATTGACAGCTATACAAACATTTTCTAACTTTTCTTTAATGGACAATTAAGTTGTATGTTCATAAAAAATAACATTGACTTTTAACTATGAAACAAATAGATGAAGTCATGCACAGGTGAGATAAACAGTGTGGCACTAGTTTGCCCCCTTTGCCTTTGCTAGCTTCTTGAAATGTTCAACAGGGTGATGGTGTTTTTAAGTTTCTGATTAAGTTTGTTGTTACAAATGTTTTCATTTTTGTTCCTCCGTGGCTTACTTTGACCTTACAGGTATTACAAATTGCAAGCTTTGTGTCTTTTTTACTCACAGTGAAGAACTTCCTTTCTGATGGCATAAATTTGATAAATCTAAGATTGATCAGCTGGTCACGGATCATAACCGATCATACTGAAAACCAACCTTCTCCAACTTCTGTTCTTCTTCTTTCATTCCCTCTAGATGATGGTTCGGAGCCGAGTTCAGGCCGTGACACCCCTGCAAGTAGTTCATCCCGCCAGGGAGTGGGGGATCAGATAGAGGAGAAAGGCAAAAAAGACAAGAAAAAGAAAGCGAAAACAAAGAAGAAAGAAAAGAACAAGGGGAAAGGAAAAGAGAAAAAGAAAACAGAGGAGCCTGAAGAGACAGAGAAGAAGAGCAAGAAAATAGGATTTGGCCTTCTGAGGTGAGTGACTGTGTATATGAGACAGAGATAGAAAGATTTTTAAACATGTATTCATAGTCATATGCCTTTGGGTGATTAATTGTATGTAAACTGTATGTGTGTGCGTGTATTTGACGAACGACCAATACAGAGCCTAAACTACCTTGCAAAGTGACATCTGTTAAATGTGATGTCTTACAGTCTTGGTGTGTTTACGAGTCATTTTGTAAGAAAGCAGCTATAAAGATAATGTTTTCTTGGTGTCATATGAATCCACTAGTCTTTTTAACTGTACGTTTTCACATTTTCAATCTGATTATCACACCAATAATGCATTTGCTGTAAAATTAACATATGTGTCTTAGTTCACTTGATGTTGTCAGTATAATAACAACAGTAACACATTTTCAGACTGATCATTAACAGGTTAACTTACTGGTTAGATGACCCGTCCTTAACCCCTCTTTGTATCACTGCATGTCATCCAGACATATATATGGATTTTTTTGGGCACATAAACCAGCACGTTCTCTGCACACCTCATGCATTCATGACAAAAATAACCCTTAAACATGAAGGCTGAGGTCTTTTTTGTCACTCATGAAACACTATCCCATGCTCATAGGCACACACAGACCACTGTTAGAGTGGTGCCCTAATTTCCTTAAGAGGTCCTGAAAATTATCAGAACTATTTCATGTGATTTACTTTAACACGATATCTTCCAATGTGAATGGGGCATAAGTATGCACACACTGAACAATTTGTACCTTCTACCATAATACCTACCTTATATCGTGTTTTTTTTATGACTGTGGTTGTTTTTTAAATGGGATTTCACATGACCATTACATAGATGCAGATCTTAACAAAAACACTCGCATGCAATTTGAGCTACAAAATAAAGCCACAGTCTTTCGAAAATACACTTACTAAAGCGGTCTGTCTGAACCAGAACCCAAGAAAAACACTTTCAGATTTCAAAGTCACATTTTATCACAGTGATTATATCTCACAATTGCAAGTTATTTAAAGTGAAATATTAGGCAATTAGACTAATATGCACTAATGTTACCTAATTGACCAGGTTCAGTGCTCTCTCTTTGAAAGTGTCAACCTTTTACTTCCTGTGTAAACGGCTCTTTGTATGCAATTATGTTGACTCAGTTTTATGCTGATACTGAGTTGAGATTGATAGGTAGAGCTATGTAATGTGTACTGTGTAGAGTACAGTATGCTCCTTTTTCGTCACCCACTTATACCCATCATCACACAAAATGCAACCTTGAGTTGTATGGAAAAAACAAAATAGACAAAAATATCAGTGGTAGTTTCATTCAGTATTTGAAACACAATTTTTGGCTTTATAATGCAGTTCTTCAAGTCTCAAAGGAAAGATAGACCTTGAAATATGGAAGAAAGTCCCTGGGAGTTCAAACTTGATGAAAGGTCAGTTCACCCATAAAAACCTCCATGGACATCGCCAGCAATATTTTTCACTGAAAATAGTTTTTTTTTTTTCCATTGAAGAGATTTTTCTACCAGTGGCAAAAAAAGTAACTTTCCACTGCAAGGTCTGAGGTTTATTCTGGGTTTTTTTTCTAAATGTGACTATCGTAAAGACACTTTGCTGTCCAGCTTTTCCAGTTTAATTTTGCAACACCACAAATAAAATGCTATTCACCTCCGTGTCATTGCATCGGCAGCAGACATCGTAGCAGCAGACGTCATGAGACAAGAGCAAGAAAACTAAAATTGTCTGCATGGCAACAGCACTAAATCATAAAACATATGTTGTGGATGAATTGACCTTGTAAGTCAATCTAATCAGGGCATAAATTCTGATACTAATTAGTTTGCATATTTAAAAATAAATGAAGGTTAGAAAAATACATTTCTTAGTATAAAATATATATTTCCTTAACACTTTTGCATTTGTAAGATTAATATTATCAGTTATTGTTCTGGTATCTGCCAAAGCAAACCGATAAATATTGCTTATTGTTATCTGCCCTTAAATTCAATATCCATTCATTTGTATTTTTTATTATTCATGTAATAAGTAAAAGTCTTAACCATCCAAAAAAGATGGAAAATATTTATTAATTGATTTATTTAGTTTTAGCAGAGAAGCCTCCTCACTCTGCTGGCAATCAAACACAATCATAGTTTTTACTTTTTTGGTGTGGGATGTCGACTCAGTCGTGCCCTTTGTAGTCTCCTGTTCATTTTCTAACCCGCAATCACTCAACACACTGTTCTATGGCGTTAGCGTGGAGCGATGTGCAAACTATGTATTACTAGTGGATTCTCCAGTTTAATCAAACCAAGCCTTCCTTCAATGCTCTTATCTCTCCATCCATCCTTTCATCTAACCACCCATTCCCCCCTCACTTCTTTCCTTAAGTGCCTTAAGAAACCATATAATACACCCAAGGATATATTTAGACCTGTCCTCTACACCCCATCTCTCATCACCTTAAGAGGGTCTTGATTAGAGCCCAGTGATAATCTCAACCTTTTCTCTCCTTCCACTCTTTCTAGTGATAGTTCTGTACACCCCCCCCCCCCCCCCCCCCCCCCCAATCTTTGCATCATTTCGATTTTTCCTCTCTGTCTGCTCACCCCACCTCGAGCTCCCTATCTGCATTTGATTGCATGTAATGGTGGTAGACTGAGAAGGCAAATTGGTGCTATTCAGTACAGTTCAATCTAAGCCGAACTGCTGATTTGTCACATTCATCTATGGCCAACTCTGATTGGCCTTATGGTCTGGAGGAGAGGGCAGTACGGGATAGTCCAACTTTCTCCAAACACCTCTGGTTTTACAGTAGCAAATGTGAATGTTTATCATCTGTTGCTTCACACATTGGACACATTGGTTATGTCTCCATCGATGCACCAGCTGCGAAGACAAATATAGGTCATATTGCTGTAATGTTCCCATTGTAAATTCCTCTGTTACAGAGGAAACTCTCTCCACTGGTTTTCCCAATTTAAACTGTAATTGCCAAAAAGGCTGGATTACAATTTAGTTCTTCACTTTAATGAAGAGAGAGCGTAGAGGTTTAGAAAATTTTAATGTAATTATTGTAATGTTTCATTTACACTGTTAACCCAGATATTAGAGTCAAGACTATATTTGTTGTAAATGCCCTTTAAAGTGGACAGCTGGCTCTGACGTCTGAACTGCTGCCACCTGCCAATCAGATATGCCAATCATCTGTGTGTGCGTGTGTGTGTGTGTGTGTGTGTGTGTGTGTGTGCGTGTGTGTGTGTGCATGTGTGTGTGTGTGTGTGTGTGTATGTGTGTGTGTGTGTATGTGTGCATGTGTGTGAGAGCACATGGTGGAAGCCATCTTACCATTATGAATATTCATGTGGTGATTGGTCACACAGTCAGATGGTTGACATGTAGTTGGCATGTGGTTGCTGTGAATCTTTCTCAGACACTGTGTGTGTGTGTGTGTGTGTGTGTGTGTGTGTGTGTGTGTGTATTCTCTCCAAATTGACTGCAGTTGTGTGACCCTCTCTGATCTTGCTCAAACAGTGATGTTTGATATTCAAATAAATCTGGCAACCCTCTGCCTCTAAACATTCATATTACACACACACACAAACACGCATGCACACACACACATGTATATATACATACCTACAACCACAGCTAAATGGTCCACAAACATAATTACCATGGGTTTGAGAGTATGGTTCTCTAGCTGTTCTGTCATCTGTGTGTGTGTGTGTGTGTGTGTGTGGTGTGTGTGTGTGTGTTTGTGCGCGTATGTGTAGGTGTATGTGTGTGTATGACTGGCTGTGAAAAATATGGTAATCTATTAGGTGAGATTGGGAGAGGACAGAGTCTACCAGAACCGGAGAGGGACAGACGCTGTTGTTGCCAGTGCGTTTATGTGAATGTCGCTGTGTGTTGTAAAGTATGCGTACATGCTGTTCATTTTCAGATTTAAAGTGGTGTGAATTTATGAGAATGTATGATAATGAATGCATGGTTGCCTGCCTGGTTGTAATCATGCACTGCTGTACTCACCTCCATCTAGCCCCATGTTGCTCTGTTTGGTGTGTGTGTGTGTGTGCGTGTGTGTAAATGTACGCATGCTTTTGTATACGTGTCCATGTGCATATTTATTTGTGCTGATGGACAGCTGAATAATCGACTTTCATGAGAAAATTTCCTTGAGAAGTTATGTTTACCCTAGAAAACCTCATAGAGCAAGATAAAAGGAGAATTCAGCCACAAACCAAAAACTGTAGCAGTAAAAAAAAAAGGTTGGGCAGCACAAAAACTTGAGGTTACAATTAGAACACCATCCTCCTCTTTGAGCATTAAGTCTGTTACCTTCCTCTACCTCTTATTAGTGCCACGGGTGCTCAGCTCCGAGGCACTCCTCTACAGCTATTCTAGCTGTAGAGGAGTGCCTCGGGACACTCCTCTTAATCTTCTGTTTCGGGTTTATTATTCTTCCGCCAAATTTCGGCGCGTAACTCGTCCCGCAGCTTTGAGAAAACCCCGGTAATATATACATCAAAACGTGCGTCTTGATCCCGAAAGGGGTGCTATGACTTTTGGTGTTAAAATTCCAATTTTTCCCAAAGTTATTCCCAAAAAACTGGCAATAAATAATGCATTAGAAATGCATTGGAATTTTCTTTAGAAACCCACCTTTTTTCTACAAAATTGCACCTTTTTTCTGAGTCACCCAGCTCTCTCATACCTGCACGTAGAAATGTGATTCAAACTATAAAACGGAGGAAAACTTCTGCTCTCTCAAAAAGACAGGAACTGTTTTTACATAACATGTAAACTTTTCAAACTGTGAGCACTCAAAGGAGGAGTGCAAATCACTTTTTCTTCAAAGTTAAAGTAAAAAATAACCTTTATTTTTATTTTGAACTCGAGCTCGCGGCCAAACCATAAAAAGGAGACAAATAATTCTTTCTGAAAATGTAGACATAGTTGTTGGGATTCATAAAATGTAACTTTGACAGGCAGGGTCTGCACAAAATTTAAACGGGGGTGCCGAGTCCGGCAGCAATACCTGTCTCACTCTCATTGACACCTAATGTAATCGTCTTTTTTTTTCAAAATAATCTCACTCTGTCTTCGCACTGAGCTTACTCACTCATTTTAAGGAATATCTGAATAAAATAGAGACTGTAGAAACTTCTGGCTTCAGTGTCTGGCACGGTCTTTTCGGTTTATGAAAAGAAGTAACGGTTTTCTCATAATTTGCAGTTGTTTGAAGCCATGTAGAAGCCAAATTCTGGGCAGATTTTCACATTGCCTTGGCAACGGCAGCTCCTGACCTGTGTGCGTGCGTGCGTGCGTGCGCGCGCCTAGCAACCAGATAACCAACTCTCCAAGCTCTGCTAGCTTTACATTAGCCGCATGTTAGGTCTTAAATTACATTTAGTTAGGTCTTAAATATGTAAGTCCATTTACTGCTTCCTTCGTTGCTTTTTTTTTTGTTTTGTTAAAAGAGTGAATGAAGTTGTGACGGTCTCCGCTGAGACAGAGGAGAGGAGAAGCTACTAGCCCTCTCTCGCTGTCACTTCTAGTCGCGTTGCTCTCCTCCCCAGTAATGTTAAATTTAGCACAGAAAAAAACATAATAGTGGTAATTTAAATAGCGGTTCATGGGATTTATTAACCCTCAGGGGTCCCTCTGTCCTTTTTTGGACATTTTCTTCACTTTTCTTTTTTGATTTGCTGATCATTTTGGCTGTGTTACAGCTGAAGGTATGGATTTCTGCAAGAAAGTGTATTTTTTGACATATTATTAAAATCTAATGTCAGTTACTGTTACACGTCTATTATACACTGGTAACACATTTTGTACCCTCTGGGGTTCCTCGCGTCCAAAAAAGGACACACAAAGAAAATGCTATAAAATCATCATATATCAATATTTTTTTTCTGCTTTTTTTGCATAAATCTCTTAAACCACTTCAGTTCTGCTCAAACCTACCAAATGTTTATTAGTTTTCAGGATTTTAACCCTTTAAATGCCAGTTTGAAGACATGTTGCCTCTTGTTTTATCAAAAAAAACAACACAGAATATGAGATATTTCCCACATAATACATGATGGAGGGATGTGACATTGTTTTATATCAGAGTCTTTTATATCAAGACATTTCTCAAAAGCAGAATATGATCAGGGTGACTTTTGAACACTGGAAATAAATCATGTACTCATCCCGGCAGTAGCCCCCGTGGCACTCAAAATTTCCCTGGAATTTTCTAGTTGATGCCTATAATTATACTCCTCCCCATATTTTCCCCTTCTTTTCCCTCTTCCTCTCTCTGCTCTTTCCAGCTGGTCATAATACAGCACCTCTGTTAGACTTTAAGTGCTCCATCATTGGGACTATTAGCCCATCTCGACGGTGGGGCCCATTAGGACTGACTACCTCCATTGTGGGGTCTGTTATGGTTGAGCTCCATGCTAGGCCTATTAGCCTGAGTCTGTTCATACTGTATGCCTGTGTGTGTTTGAATGCGTGCGCATGGCGCATAGATGAAAGGGTTGATGGCAGAAAATGGACTCACTTTGTTGCTGCCGTCCCTATCATTTGCAGGAGACTTTCTGATTGGCTGAGCTTTCCATTAAATCAAAATCATCTGCAAATAGTACGAGAGTGTTTCGGGGTTGTTAAAGTCGGCTCAGATGGAAAATGTGTATGCGGGGGTGTGTCTGGATTAAGCAGTGCAGGTTACAGTTAGAGAGAGGCATTTGTGATTTTTCTGAATATTTTCTTTCTCAAGCAGAATGAGTCTAAATAAAAGTTTTGTTCAAGTCTAAAGCGCCAACAAAATCAGATGTGTATGCTTTATTTTTTTTTATTTTCTATAAAAATATATTCAGGCAGACAGCATTACTACCTTCATGATGGAAACAGTATTTAACATTATGTAAAAATGTGGAGGAGGTCACAAAATTAAAATACCACATTCTTATAAGTGGCCTATGGCTTAGATTTTAGAGCTCTTTTACCCTAGCATACCACTCTGATAAGTCGAGTCAAACAACAGGGTCCGGTGTGGGTAAAGCCAACGCAAAATTTGTTCGTGGAGGCTGTTTCAAGTTCTTTGTGCGGTAAAAAAACATGTCGTCTGACCAGACATTGCTTGTCATTGTTTCATAATTAGAGAGCACATGCTTGAAAGGGGGGACGGACCCACCAGCTGCCAATCACACATCATGACAGGAAGTCATTGGTGTGTCACTGACTGTTGTCATGCCTGCCACTCATCTGTGTGTGTGTGTGTGTGTCCATGCCTGTAATTGTGTTCTTCCCTACACAGTGTCTGTCTGCTTATGTATATTTGTGTGTGTGTGTGTGCGTGCGTGTGTGTGCGTGCGTGTGCTCGTTATCGCAGCACACGCAAAGGGAGGCGTGTCTAAGGAGTGGCGGAGGGAGGGAGTGAGAGAAGAGCGGAAGAATAGAGAGAATAGGTGAAGTGAGAGTCACAGATGTTTGCACTCGTTTTTCTACTCACCTCACGGACCATTCAGAAGCACAAGTGTGGAACAGCCCCCTGCTCACTGTGCATCATTCCAAACAGCAAGTCTGTGTGGATGCGTGTGGGTTTGTAGTTCTTTATTGTCAGAACCAATTTTAGTATTAGACCCATAATGTTTTACCAGATAATATCATGCTGGTCAGTGTCAGGTCAGGACAGGTGTAACTTATATTTTTGGTTAAGATTAGGTGTGATGTTAAACGTTGGCTAATCAGCAAAACATCCAAAAGCGTAATTGGGCCAAAACACAAACAAACAAACAAACGAAAAGTCTTAAAGCAGAGTCTTTAGCAAACTAAGCTAGAAGCTAAACCCAAAAGTGACACAGCAGTCAGTCCTCCTTGCCGTCTGCAGCCACGGCATATGCAGTAAAGTTTCTGAAAGATTTGGAGTATGGACAGTGTTGACAGTGATGGAGCGTTCGACTGTAGCTGCTGCTGGTTGCTCTGTTTAATGGAGCTGATATTTGAAAATATATTCAAGGTGATTAGCTGGGAACAGAGTGAGGCAAGTTTAATCATCCTCTAATGTAGTCTTATGAGGTCTTGTATTTTAATCAGTAAAAAATTACGTGCATGTATTGTGTACGACATGTTGTTTATTTAAAACTGCTTGATAGCTTAACAAAACTTTTTCCCCTTTGTGAGACGTCAGATTCAAAAAGGTTGAATGTTGTTTTTTGATTTTTTTCCTACCTTACCCAACACAGATGGAAGTTTTAAGAAACCTGTGCATGTATTTGTAATAATTAGATCTTTCTCACATGCAAATGAGTGAGCCATACACTATCCATACCGATTGTGGTGTTAGGTCATGAATATTCACGAGTCATCATTCTGTTCCCACTGATGACAGAACAAGACGTAATGTATTCATCTAAACTGGCTGCTTATCAGCTGTTCTGACTGATATTCCTTGTGAAACGATGCTCAGATGATAATGTCAAAACTGTAAAACCTGCTCTGGACGTTGTGCCTGTGCGTGCGTGTGAATATAAAGTTATAGTTTTGAAGTTCACTTCTTCCATTTCACACGTGCCTTTCTACTTCACACATTTAAGTAGTAGTAGTTTAGTGTCATCATCTCGGATGAGTATTGTCTCAGACACCCTCTGTGCTCAAACTGACAGCAATGGCAGGAGAAAGGACTTGTCTCTTTTTTGGTCTTTATTTGGCCTTTATTTTCCCCGCCATGCTGTGATGTCTCAAGTATGTTGCCTTCTGTTTCAATTTTTTTCCTCCCACACTTGCGAAAGGCCACATGGACACACAAAAACATGCGCCTCGTTTAATCATTGCACAGCATATGACAAAACTGAGTACACTCCTGTATGTCAGTATATCACTAAAATGTTGTTGTTGTTGTTGAGTAAAACGTGACCAGTTTGTGTGTGTGTGTGTGTGTGTGTGTGTGTGTGTGTGTGAGTGTGTGTGTGTGTGTGAGTGTGTGTGTGTGTGTGTGTGTGTGTGTGTGTGTGTGTGTGTTTGTGTGTGTGTGTGTGTATTCATGCATGTGGCTTCCCAGGATAGCCCAATAATAACAATATCAAGAGGGTTTGGAGAGAGACAGCAGGCCTAATGAAGCTGTAGGTGTCATATCTCCTGCTCTGCCTCTATATATAGGTAAATCTTCCATAGTTACAGATGGTTCCTTGCTTGTTGTAATCAGTCTTCAATGTGAGGCAAGAGAGGACACGGGGATGACAGCATGGAAGACAGGAGAGGAAGGGATGGTGGGGAGGTTAAGTGCAGTGAGAAAAGTGTTTGATAGCTAGGGGAAAGGAGCAAAACGTCAGACGAGACGGCGAGATGAAGGGGTGAAGGCAAGGTGAGCTATGGATAGAGAGAAATGAGGGTAATGAGAGAAAAGAGAGAGTGTGATGAGGTAAAACGGGAGAAAAGGGTAAGAAGGAATAGAGGTGAAAGAGGGGTAAGTGAAGGTAAGGGAGGGAGTTGAAGGGAAGGGTAAGCCTCTAACACCGTAGGTAGCAGTAATTAGAGGAAGGTTTGTCCCCTGTGAGACAGATACACATGCACGCTGTTAATGCACACACGCGGTTGTAGCCTTTCATTGCCCATTGAGTTCTGCTCTATAGGAGGTAAATAGGCTTCTTTAGCAGTCCACATTAAAAATTTCAGTGAAACTTAATAGCTCAGCATGTATACATACTACATCATAATTTCAAAACGACACCAATGCACAGGCATGCACATGCTGAAACATCATAACAGTCACACGCAAAAATCACACACTTTCAAATGACCATGAATGCTGTTTTAAATAATGCAGGTATATTGATACTTTGAGAATGCAAAAGCAGCAGTGAGGAGCGGAACTGTAGACAAAAGGATATAACATCAATAAATCCGCGAGATAAATAAAACATTAGATGCGTTATAAGGTCACAGTTTGCAGGTTGGAGATATTAAATATTTAGCAGGTTTGACTGTCTCAATTAACCATATCCTTGTCACTGCATAGCTGCTGGGGTTTTTCTGGGGTGTCGTCCATCTCAAAGAGGAAAGAACGACAAGAGGAGACTGTGAGGCGAGGGGAAAGAGCAGCAATTAAGTTGTGAGAGTTTTTCAATTTGAATGTGACTTTGCAATAGCATTTACCGCAGGGCAGAGCTAGTAAGCCCGCGTTTATGGCAATGGCATACATCTTCGGTGATCCAATCACAAGCGGATAGCTCTAAGTGAATCTGTTCACACCTGGCATTAGAGGGTGTCTCCACACGCATCTCACTCGAGTGACCACTTGTGATCGGATCTCACTTCCTCGCTCTATATGCAAATAAACAGGAACATCGTTTCTGTCTGAAAAGACCAAATGCGGTGTTGTTTTTAATCAGTTCAACTATGACAGATGTGTCCGTTGTCAGTGTGTTTAAGAGAGAGAGAGAGAGAGGGAGTGAGGCAAGGAGCAACTGAGCAAATAACTGCATTGCGCTGTGCACAGCAGTGAAATAAGATGTTAACTATCGGAAATAGTTAAAAAAAATAAAATAAAATTGAAAATCAGTAGGTGGCAGTCAATGTTGATATTGTGTCAGGCCACCACAAATAAATAAAAGTATGGGAAATGCTGTGAAGACTATTTTCTGTACGTTATGGAAATGTGGCAGGACTGATCAGACTGTGACAGAGGGCGTCAGTTGAGTAGCTGCTCCTTCACTGTGGCTCACGACACATTTGCGTCCACACTGCTAAAAGAATGTGGCACAGACCAGCTCCGAATGCGGTCTGAGTGATCGGATCTCAACTACATCCTCGGTGCTTCTAGGTGCATTCACCGCTGAACTTAGAGCTTGACCACTTGTGATTGGCTGACCCAAGACGCATGTTAATGCGGGGTGTTGTCTAGTAGCAGTAGCTGAAGAGTTGTGTTTAGTTATGGCAGCTGCTTACCATAAATGGTATCCGCTACCACCAGTTTTAAAAGGCACCAACCAGCTGGAAGTGGTATCGATCAGTGTCTTGCTGTTTTTAAGTTGCAGCAAGAAGTTTAGTTTGGTTTACCTTTGATTTATCTCTCTGTGTGTTTCTTGTTATATTTACTCGCATGTGTCTGTGAGAGAGAGAGGGGAGAGAAGCTGAGATGATTCATACCGACTCTATTGGTCTTGACACTGAGTCACTGCTGCACCAGAAGCTCTCAGACTAAATAACACTGTGTGACTGTCTGCGTTCATATCACTGTGCTTGCATGTGCATGGTTTACAAAGTCCCTGTTTGTTGTAAGAAGAGTGTTAATGTGGTGTTTGTTCCTCACCCCGTCCCACAGTCCCACATTCTATTGAAGACTTTTGAACTCTCCATACAGAGTTGTTATAATATGATGTTTTTTCTCTCCTTTTCTCTCCCTTTGTCCGTGTGTCTTTTGTCTCTCTTTCTCTCTGTCCAGATTTGGAAAGAAGAAAGAGGAGAAGAAGGAGGCGAAAGCAGCTCTGCAGCGCCAGAAGTCAGAGATTCTGAGTGATCATGAGCTTGAGAGGATGAAAGAGGAGAGGGAAAGGTGGGGAGATGAGATGATGATGATATTTTTGCTCAGACTCAGATTGTGTACATATTCAGAGTAAGTTTTTGTGTCTTTTGTCATTGAGGAAAATTCTGTGACCATATTTTTCTTCTCCTTGATCACAGATGATTGTTCACTCATTATACTCATTGAACCCACTGAAATAACTTCATTAACACCTCTGCCATTTCTTTCCTTGTAATGCATTTTGTTATTTCCATTCTCTCCCTCTATCCCTATGTACTCCATGCTTGTCATTCGCAAGCTCTTGACTCATGGTGCCTTAGTGATTTTTATCTTTTGTAGCCCTTGTCCTCTCTCAGTCCCCTCTGACGCAATCACACATGCATAAACATGCAAAAGCAAACATAATATATACTTATGTGGTTGGTTAATATTTGCTTCAGTTCTTGCCTCTTTCTCCCATATTTGTAAAAGTCTTAACTAGCTCTCCATCTGTCTCTCAGAATCGAGGCAGGGCATCCTGAGCTACGAGAGCACCGGTCCAGAGACCAGCAAGGTGGAGGTGGCGGGTCTGCATATCCAGATGTTGAGGATGATGACACAGACCCCAACTACGCCCGAATACAATCCTTCAGGGACCGAGATGTGGGTCCAGTGCCGCAGCTACCGTCTCAGTCACCTCCCTACAGCACAATTCAACACACCCATGCTCACACCGCTTCCCCCCAAAGCCTGACTACCTTCCCAGGGCATGGAAATCATGTCAACAACCCTGGAGCCATCCCTGATGATGACCACATTGATAGGCTGTATGCGAAGGTGAATAAACCAAGGGGAACCGGAGCTACATCTCCTCCTGCTTCCGCCAATGATAGGTAAGACACCGTGAGCACCTCTGGATATACTGTACTTCTAAAAGTTTGGTAAAAAGCTGTGTTGGTTCAGGTGTTTGACACGGTGGCACAATGTGTATGATTTTATCATTCTATAATTCTTAAATTTAACTCTAGTATATACTCTTCTGATAAACTTAGGCGCCCTCCTGAAGAACTGAGTGCCCTTTCAGGTTCAGTAACAAAGGCACTGTGTGGGCTCATCTACCACAAGGGCAGGTGTAGAGGTAAACTACGCTGCCAGCCAGGTGTCAGGGTTAGAGCTGACAAATATCCCTCCACTGTTCCTCTTTTTCAATCCACTTTCTTTTTCCCGTTCATCCTCAGTTTTACAGTGTAATATTGTCTTGCTGATGCATCATATTTATCTTTACCTCTTTCTCCTGCTCCTGTCTAAATCAATGTTTTTCTGACACAGGCCACTTTGTGTTTGCTTGTTAGATCGCAAAAGAGTGAAAGAGACAGACAGACAGAAAGAAAAGATTCAATTGTTTGTGCTTGCTTTGGGCTTCAGTATGATAGCGTGTGTACTCAAATGCCCACTAACATAGATATTGTGTGTGTCTGTGTAAGGTCTGAAAACCAGGGGCCGATTATATTTTTGGCATCCAACAGCTTTGTGGGGACTAAAAAGCTGGACCCCACAAGTTTAAATGGCTGTTTAGAGACTCTGTAGACTTGGTTTTAGTTCTGGTAAGAATAAGGTTAGGATGAGAGGCTAGGGAATGCATTATGTCATTGATGGGGCCTTAAAAATGTAGTACGATAGGAATCTGTGTGTGTGTGTGTGCGTGCGTGCGTTCGTGCATGCATGTGTGTGAGGGGAAAGAAACCTCACTGCAGGGCTCACTGTGTTCTCAACAATCCTTACCCCTTACCTTTATTATGTCAGTCTCAGCTCACTTACTTTTGAATATATCTACCGGTACAGATAAATACACACACACACACACACACGGCCATCCACTTTATTTCTGTACTTGTCTGCAGCCGAGGAAGTAAACCTGTTTGATGGACAGTTGCAGGCTTCACAGAGATGTTTTCTGACGCTCTGTTTTTCCTGTATTGTTTCGTCCATGCATAATAGCATCTATTTATGTAAAGTCCTGACTCCTTTGACCTTGACTTTTAGGGTAGACTGCTGTAAGATTTCAAATTGACAGTAAATAAAAAAAAATAAAATAAAATAATATATATATATATATATATATATATATGCACAGTGGATTCATACGTTAGTTTAGTTTCAGCTAATTCAAGACAGGGAAGGAAACATGATGCCAGGTTCTTCCAAAACAGAACTAAGGTAACGGCTCTTGATAAGCAAGGCTATTTAATAGTGCTATAACAAATTTGAGTGTACTCTTTAATTATCAGTATGTAGTATGCTGATTACTCCCATGGATCCAGATTAAGCTTTTAAAGAAGCTATATCTCAATTTCAATCGCTTACACAGTGCTAATTTGTGGCTTTTTAGTCTTCATTTATCCAATATTTATTTATTACATTTTCCCCATCCCTTTCCTTCCTTAAAAGAATTAAAGCGAGTTGTAAAATGTCTTAATTTTAGAAAGCTATATCCATGGCCACAGCAGTGCTGGCAGATAGCGCTGTTCATTTATCATCACTTCCTGAAACCTGATGATGCAGACAGAAGGAAGTCCAGGTATTGGCTGATGGTAATCGATGGTGCCAAAAAAAGAAGGCAGTGTGTCAGCGGTGTCTGTGTGCGCGTGACTCTGTGTCACTTTGCGTCAAGGGCGGCGAGAGCCGTGGTGTGCATGTGGGAGACCAAGATAAACAAAATCGCTACGGACTCCATTCCATCAGCACCTCAGCAATGAAATGAGGCACCAACCGATTTACACCACACACACACACACACACACACACACACTCACACAAAAACACTAAGACTAATGCAGTGACAAAAACACCAACAGCATGCTGCTCACAAATGTACCAAGTTGTGTGTGCATGTACAGTGTGTGTGTGTGTGTGTGTGTGTGTGATGAAAGATTTAGATTTAGCAAGTCATGTTGAAAGTGGCTCTAAAAGCCAAACAATGAGCTGGGTACAAGGGTTGGGCATCGTTTGAATTTTATCAATTCAGATTCTCATTCTGCTTATTCAGAATGGTAAAAAAAACGAATGAATAAAATATTGAAATAAATAAAAGCAGTCAAATATTTAGTTAACAGAAATATCTTTATTCTTTAATGTGTTAAGTGAACGTTCACAAAATAAACAGCATTTATTATTTACAACAATAAAAATGTACGATCCACAGACATGTGCATTCAAAAAATATTATATAAGGGATCAATCTAGAACAGTTAATCGAACTAACTGTTAGTTGTTTTGGACAGACTGTTTTAGTGGTGACAAGCACATGCATCTTTATTTGTCCTATATTTTACAAGTCAATGACATCACATATTGTCCTGACTATCAACAAATTTACACCTTGTCCAGTCAAACCTAGAAAATATAAAAGGGATTATACTCTTGAATTGAGACATTTCAAGCAGAAAATAATTCTCATGAAAATATGTAATTAATATGTAAAAAACACAATGCTGGCCAAGAATGACACAATTAAATTGTAAAGCAGAAGTAAATATGCTCCAGCAAGAAAAATATGACAGTGAACGTCAAACTGCACTTATTGACCCAAAGGTGGATTGAGCGTTGACCGATGTGCAGTAGCTGCAGCAGCAAGGCAACAAACACTGCACAGTCATCAGATGTGCAACTAATCAGTTTTGCACATATTTTGCACTTTGTGTTGTTGTTTTCTTTTTTAAAGTGAAGCCACACTTCTGCCCATGTCTTTCACACTGTTGTAACATTAGCCATGCATGCTAGCTCTTTTTTTAAATGGAGTTAATTGTATTGAGTAAAAAAAAAAAGAAAAGGAAAACTGTTGGAGCTGTGGGGTCACACCAGGATCAGCTGTCCCTCACCTGACGCCGAGGCTGCTGACACTCATAAAGCTTGTAAATTCAGCAGTTGTTACTTTCAGCGTCTAGTAATTTCCTTGTTAGCCACTAATTGTTGGATTAAGAAGTTAATGATTTCATAAAGGAACAGTAATTTAAAATAGTGAAGTCAGTGAAGTCTTTATTCTTTGCCTGTTTGTTTACACTAAGTTGTGCTAGATCAATAATCAATATGTCTGAATTCATATGTTTTGTTTCAGTGGTGGTAGCTGCCTTTAATTTCTCAACAGCTGTCAGTGACACTGAGTGGCGCTGCCTCTGTGTCAGCTATTTTTCTTTATTGCCATTGTTTGCCCATGTGGTCTGTAACTCCTGGTGCACCTTCATAAATTTGAGGAGCCCCCTCAGTAATGTGACTCTGGAACTGGGCCTGAGGCAGCTCATAAATGCAGCCAGTATGCTTTCATATCTGCAGGTGTCTGTATGATGGATGTCTGTCGAGATATGTGACAAACTTTAGCAGAACAGCAACAGGTTGTGAGACTTCTGCGATAACGATGATGAAAAGAGCAAATTGATCAATAATGATGGGGTGCATGGGTAAAATTCTGTTTGCGTTTTGATGATCATGATACTGCTGCTTTAGTAATATGTTCCTAAAACATCATTTCAAACACCATGTCAGTTTCTTCAGACCGCTGACAAAGGCAGCGTCGTGTGGCAATTTACACACAGTGGGGTCTAAAAGTCTGAGACCACTTTCCTGTTCAAGTGAATGAGAAAGTGGTTTATATGAGTGTTATGACCTTATTTTTTTATTTTTGTTTTGTTTTGTTTTTTATCACTGGTTTGCTTTGAACAGCTTTGTTATAGGAGGACAGTTATTTAACCACACACCACAGTGATATATCACACTGTCTGCCTCTCAACTAGCCCACCACCTTTAATTCTAAAGGGCACAGCCAGCTCAATTCCTTATGCATGGCAGAGTTTAACGCAGACTCATTTAGTAAACCCATTGCACACACACACACACACGCGCCCACACACACACATACACACAGTGAGCGAGAGAGAGAGAGAGAGAGAGAGAATGCACATTAGGTAAAGATTACACACATACACACAAAAGCATGGATGTGTTTTGGAGAAGTACAGACACATTCTCTCCCGCACTTACTCTTATAAACAAGCCAAAATTTAATTATCCATCTCCATGAATAATCTGCTGTATCACTTTCTATCTCTATTTTTCTACCTGTCTCTTTGCTCAGCGGAAATTATTTCCGACAGTATGTTGTGATCCTTTACTGTTGTGGACCGGGTCTCTGACTAGCTCTTCAATTTGATGCACAAGGGCAAACAATGCACATTCACACTAGTGTTTTCAGGTTGTTTTTGAACAAATCTCTTGTTTATTATCGCAGAGTCATCTACTGAAATGCACATAAAGAGAGTGGAATGATAATACTTTTACAGCGTGATCATCTGTATTGACACTTAACCGTAGAGCAGGCTTATGTCAACGTCTTCACATCTGCCTACGCTAGAGATTATTTTCAACAAGCTGAGACATCAGGGGTCAGAAAAGCCAGCTGAGTGTGAATGAAGTGCTAAATCATAGTGGGAAAAGATGCATTTCCAACTTTGCCAGCTTGGAGTGGACATAGAGTCTTTCTCCTGGTGTCCACCCTCCTGCAGCTCGTCTGTCTCTCCTCCATGTCAGCACACAGATGGGCAGATCTGAGGGCCTGAGTGGCTTCCACAGGGAAGGAAGTAGCGAGGGAACCAG
Source organism: Seriola aureovittata (assembly GCF_021018895.1). Lineage (NCBI taxonomy): Eukaryota > Metazoa > Chordata > Actinopteri > Carangiformes > Carangidae > Seriola > Seriola aureovittata. The sequence continues at coordinate 20,927,883 of NC_079374.1, forward strand.
GGGGAGAGAGAGAAGGACTCAAACAAAGGAGCTCTTCAGAAAATTTTGAAGTGAAGAGCAGGATTCTTTGCCCACCTTCTGCACGTAAACACACACAGATACACCAGACAAACACACACGCAAACACACACACACACACACTGCTCTCTTCCTCTCACTGGAACTCCCTCTTGTGCACTCAAACACTTAGGTGCATGTTCAAATCTGAGGTATTTACACACACGTGCACACACACACACACGGACAAACTCAGAGTCCATTTTCTGAAGTGACCACCTAAGCTTTGAATGAGTGCTGCCCTCAGTTTTCTTGAGTGGGTGCCCCTTCCTACCCTCACCCAACCACCACCACCTAACCATTCCAAGGGCCCCTTACAGGTTACCATAACAACCACGACCTCTGGCACTCCACCAATTAGAAAACAATCAGCCTGGAGAGACCAGAGTGGAGGGAGCTTGAGAGAGAGAGAGAGAGAGAGAGAGAGAGGTGCTGTTGCACATGAGTGAAAGCTAAGTAGAGAGCAAATAACATAAAAAGACAGAAACGTGAAGAAAAAAAAAAAGAAAGGTCTAGAGTGCGGTTGGTTAACATCTTACCAGGAGAAAGCACAGCTCCTCCTAACCTAAGGCACTTAATACTTATCATGAAGGTTATTAGATGTCTTTACTTATACTGCTGCTTGTTTTGAGACCGTGTTAAAGAGGCGTTAATCCACCCCTGCGGCCATTGAGCCTATAGTCTGATATGATACTGTGCTGTATTATGTGCTAAGTTCAACGTCATCTTTTTATCTGTCAGAACTAAAAAAAAAAAAAGGCAGATAATCAGATGCTTCTCTTCCGTGCCAGTGCAGTTGTTGTATTAAGCTGAGTAAACCTCTGCCGGATTGATAACCACTATACAGAGTTGCCACAAAGTCTCTGCTCTGCCCCCCTCTGCCTTCTTGGTGTTGCTCCATTTGTGTTTGTTTTGGGTTTGCTTGACTAAAGAGGATAAACATGTTGGAAGCGGTTTTGCCATTGGCTTTCACTCGTCCCACCATCTGCTATTGCGAGAAAACTCTGAAAACTTTTGCTGTTTGTGCTGGAAGAGCAGCCGTCCTCTCGCTGCTTTATATGGTACAGTAATACTCTTTCCTTCTGTACAGCAATCCACCAGATTTCCTGTGAGATACTTGTCAGTGTTAGTCGGTGTAAGACGCAGTGTAGTGGTTGTTAGGCTTCTTTTGTGACATTTACATCACGAGTATTAGGCCGCTAAAAGGCTGCATAAAGACTGTGTAGAATTTACGCAGCTGTAACATCTTCTGTTCTTTCCCAGACATATTTAGGTGTAAATGTAGAGATTGCTCTTGTCTTATTTCACAGAACACACTATGAAAATATAATATAAGAGTCAGAATGGTGAAATGGAGACCAAGAGAGACATAGAGGGAGCTCATACAGGAATGAGAGATGAGCTTTTAGCATTGCTTGGCCAGTCACTGGAGAGGCTTTCTTTTCTCCATGTTAATTAATCAGACATTCTCTCAGCTCATTGAGTGCCACACACACAGACTCTCTCTCTCTCACACACACACACACACACACACACACACACACAAACACACAGCAATACATACTCACTCTGTTTTATCTTGCACACTTTACTTACACACGTACACGAATACACACACAGACACACACTCTTGGAGGGAGCTTTAGTGGGTGCAAGGTTGGTCTGTGCAAGTACTGTTTTCCACATCACTTTCTTCTCATAGGTAATTAGTCTTGGAAGGGTGGGGGCTTCGGGTGTGTGTGTATGTGTGTACTAAAGGGTGTATCTTTGCTAGCGTTGGGTAGGTACATGATTTTGGTGCTAATATATTATAAGTAAATAATATAAGTCATGAAGAAAAGCTCATTAGTGAATGAACATAAACATAAAATGCACTGAATAATTTGCATCTGATTTGTTCAATTTTCTGTCATATTTTAGTCTGTGTTACAAGGATCTGATGCAGGGCCTCCTGTTTCTGGCCCTTTTGATCTGCAATTAATGAAAAAAAAAACACCATCGTTTATTTTTTGTGTTCAAGAACTTGAAGGAGAACTTCCTCCGTTTAGGTTTCATTGAAGAGCAGGAGAAGGCTGAACTGATGGGTGTCTATGTGCTATAACGCCTTAGATTATGACATCAGACAGGGTCTTCATCTCTTCTTTTTTAACAGGAAACCAATCTTTTCTAACCTTACTCTACTAGTTTTACTTGAGTAAACAATACTACTGTGTGTTCACCCGCTCCATATATGGGTACAGCAGATCTACAACATCTCATTTCTTCATGCATGTATGAAGAATATGGCATTATTGTGGAAACTCTATGAAAAGAAGCGTGGAATTTTCAGCCAATTTAAAAACGGAGAGAAGCATGTAGACTCAAGGACCATGACGGAAAAGATAAGTAGAAGTTTGGAGTGTTTTGGAACTAAAGGGAGGTAAAGTGGAAGGTCAAGTGGGATTACGAATAGAGAGGAAGGGAAGTTAGAGAAAGAAACAGGGGAAGCAGTGAATCAGAAGAGAGGTATGGAGAAGAGAGACCCAGAATTAGTTTGGAACTAAAGGAACAAGTTAGTGGGTGGAAGTTCTGAAGAAAAGAGGGGATTTAAATCTAAAGGCAGGAAGAGAGGGATACAGAGTAGTGAAGATGGAGGACAAAGGTGAGGAACAACAAAAGGAGGATAAAGAAAATGATTTAGGGTCGTTGCATTGTTAGAAAAAATAAATGAAAGAAGAGGATGATTTGGAAGAGACAATGCAGGGTCCAAATTTTGTGGGCTGAAAGGACCCAAGTAAATGCAGAGATGAGAAAAGTGGATCAACTAGTGGGGAGAAAAGGAGAAAAGAAGAGTTAGCGAGGGATTCAAAGGGGAAGAGAGGCTAAGTGGGTGTTTTGGGATAATTCAACAGATGAAATGGGGAATGAGGTGGACAGAGTGAGGACATGCAAGGAGAATGAGGAGGTGGGGTTAGTGATTGTCCGGACGTGAAAGGGCACATCGGACTGAAAAAAGGAGATGGGAAAGTAGAATAAAAATAAAGGGGTAAACTGAACTGAGCTGCTGAGAGTAGAGAATGTGAAGAGGTCTAAAAAAGAGGAACGAGAAGAGGTGGGGGGGGGGGGGGGGGATGGTTAGCAGACGAGAAAAGGGCCAGAGTGTGTGCTTTCCGGACTCAAAGCGCATGATTCAGCTTGGCTAATAAGGAAAAGCTCTCAAGAGGCACTCATCTGCCCCATCCCTTCCTCCCCCTTGCTCTCTTTCCGTCAATAGACCCTTTCTAGGTCTCTCTTTCCCCCTGTTGCACTCTCTTCCTCTCATTTATGATTTCCGCCTCTCGTATTTGCACAAGTAGTTCTCAATGAAAAATAAATTCCATGCAAAGGACATCCGTCCGCAATGGAGCACGTACACGGTGAAAGGACACATGGGCACATACGCTCAGGCTCTTAAAAGGACACACAACACATGAACACTCTGAAAGTTTCGAGACACAAAAGATATACGCTCAGTGACAGAATTAGCTTGGTACGTCTTTCATGTTATTTTCCATCTATAGAGATGTCTTTTTTATTCCCCTTTCATACAGTATGGGTTATTAAAAAGTGAATGAAGTTGAAATTTCAGTAGTGGCAAGCTGTAGCTAAGCAACACACATACACTGTTCTGTGGTTTTTGTGTGTGTATTGTATGCCTCATATCTCAGATCCTATTTGACAAAAAATGTTATGATTCATATTCAGAGCATTACTTTTCTTTGTATTTGTGTGTTTGTTTGTTGTTGTTTTTTTCCTGTTCACATCATATAAAATTGAAACTGTCTCTATACCAAGGGAACTTAGAGAAAATGAAAGCTCATGTTTGGGGGTGAAGGTGAAGACAAAAAATTTTGGGAAAGGTTAGTATAAGTTATTATTATTCTCAAGTTTGGTTGAAATTATTCTGGTTATGAAGATTATGATTAAGGTTTTGCTTATTAAACTCTAATAAAACTACAGGTTGAGTCCACACAGCCAGCAAATATTTCTATAACAAGCAAAGAAAATTTGACAGAGAGCACGGGAGAGGCGAGGTCATGTGATGTAAAGGTCAGCTGGAGAGACTTCTCCAACCTTCTGGAGTGAGTTGAGAGACTTTTAGTCAAGCTAGAATCAAGTGTAAAATGGCCCAACACTTTTAACTATTTTTTTACTTTTAATTATTAAAACTTTATCCTTTTGTTTGTGTGCTTTAGGCTGGTCTCTGCCAGTCTGTCAGTAGATACAATTATTTTTTTATGCTTTGGTCATTTTACTGTTGTTTGGATCTGAACCTGCAATTTCCTACAACAATTCTCCTCTTTTTTTTTTAATCCATTTAGGATTTTGATATAACCTGTTAATGCCCCTGATATAGCCTGATATCATTGTTAACTTTTATCTTAACAAAACATTTTATTGGTTGTTTTAAAGGCAATAACAACCAATTGTGTTGTTTAATTAGGAGGACTTGCACTGAAGAGAACGGAGAGTTTTAAGAGGGTTACAGTTAAACCACAGGAAAAGCACAAGAACTGTGATTGGACAGCTTATGTTTCCTCATACACTTTTTCCGATACTGGTAATTGAGAATGTAGACAAAATAAAGCAGCTTGAAGAAAGCCTTTTGTACATCTTGCAAAGTCATCTCCACTGCAGCTCCCCCTTCAGTTTTGCAGTGATCGTCGCTCTGTATCACAATAAATGAAAGAACATAAACGTGCAGTTGCAAGGCAACAGTCCTCTATTCTGTAATTACACTAAGTGAACTTTTCCATCTTTATTCTTTATCACAAACAAAGTGAATGAAAGATTTAAAACAGAATTGCAGTGAGAAATATGAACACAAATGGAGCACGATACGACATGATCGTGTGCAACACAGTAGTTTGGCTGTGGTGCTATCAACAAGTTAAATATAATCACTGGACTATGAATCAAACCCTACGCTGTAGGTATCTTTGATGGGACAGCTGTTAACCCCTTCTATCAAGTGTAAATCCAGCTTTACAGAGATGCCATCTACAGCTTATGTGGTTGGCAAAGACATTCAGCAAATAGGCGTCCTGCCACACACACACACACACACACACACACGCGGCTGTTAAAGTCAAAGGGGAGTGTTGAGCCAGACAGCCTGCTTCCATGATTTTATGCCAGAGAGTTTACCACCTGTAGCGCTCCCTCTCTCAGTCTGTCACGAACACACACACATGTGCGCACACAAAAGAGGACTTGTCTAAATAATGTTATGCCAGACAATTTTCAGTCTGTGCAATGTGAATCTATATAGACACATACACACACACACACACACACACATACACACTGATTGTCATGACGACTGGATGCCAGCCTCCTTCGCCACTGTGAGTGTCTCCCTTGTGCACGCAGGCATTTAGACAGCTAGTCTGATTGATGTCATAGCAGTCGATAGAGCACTAATTACTCCCCGCGCTTAGACGGCGCTGTGTAAGGAGCAGTGTCATATCCTGTCAGCCGCATTTTAAAAACTCGTGTCACTTCCTGTTAGGCTGGAGAGGAAAGGAGAGCAACAGAGCAACCTGACAGCACGTACATGTGCCCACACCACACACACACACACACACACACACACACACAACTGCAGCGTATTACCAAGTCTTTCTTTCACTCACCCTCTCTCCCCCGGTTCTTGCCCCTCTCTTTCTTTTTTCCCCTCTGACCCACCTGCCAGAATTGGTGATCTTTTGTTGTCAAGCTTCATTAGTGGAGACGTCAGCTAATTAGAGCCAAGCAGAAGCTTGGGAGATTAGGTGGAGGAAGATGATGAAGGCCAAGGCGAGGGAGGGAGATGGAGGCAGGGCAGAGGGGATGGAGATGAGCAGATGATGAAGAGATTAAGATGGAGTGGGAGGGAAGGAGAGATGGATGGTATCAAGGTAGGGATGGAAATGACAGCAGAGATGATTGCCTGCACAAACTGTGCAGGCTGGGGCGAGGCGAGAGAGTGAGAGAGGGTTGAATGGAGGTGTGAGAAATTGAAAGTAGAAAGTGCGACAGAATTGTGAATATTTACTGCCCTAAATGACTCACGGTGAAGGGATTTGTGGAAAGAAAATCGAATGCATCACAGAAATGTCAAAATGATAGAACATATACAGTAATGTAAAGAAAGCTCATATCCATGTAACCAGATGATGAACAATAACTCACACTGATGAAGTTGTTTTTTATATTTGCAAGTAATCCTGTGTGTGTGTGTGTGTGTGTGTGTGTGTGTGTGTGTGTGTGTGTGTGTGTGTGTGTGTGTGTGTGTGTGTGTCTCTCAGTGTGAGTGCGTGTGCGTGCAAGCAGCCAAGTGAAACAGATAGAAGACACAGGCAGAGACAGAGATAATGCATTGACCTGTGTCTGTTGCTGTGGTCTGATAACGATCCTCCACTCTACAGCTAGACACCGGGGAAAACACACACGCACACACACACACAGACCAGCACTCATTTGTGGACGTGTGGAAAGAAAAAGACTACAACTCCCTCTTGTCATCATCAGTCAATATTAAGTTTCGTTTCCTCTGTTGCTCTCCCTCACAGCTAATCGACTGTGGTTTGAGTCCTGTCATTGCCAGGAGATGATACCGGCCTAAAAATAATAATCATTTTTAAACTGTTCATTTATGAGGTCAAATAGTTAAAGTATTGATACATTATTTCTCTTGTGTAACAGCATAAAGAATTATATTAAAGTTGTATTGATTTGAATTAGGTGATCAAGTATAATTAATTTAATTCACACAATTTGTATCCTTGACTAAACAAGTTTTAAGGTCACCACCTTATTAGATCTCATTCCAATGGGAAGTAAATGTTCATTTACTGTTGCACTGAGAGGACAGAGACAGTCATTTGTAAGTCAGACATTTCTAAAGCGCCAAAAAACACAGTTATTGTTCGCTGCATTGATCAGCGTCAGCAGGATGCAAAGTCACAAATTTCCTACTTTCTTGAAAAGGGTGAAGGAGCCATTTATATACAGTATGTACCACCTCTTAAGCTTTTGAATCGATTGCAGTTCATGTTTTCAAGCTTTATTGATTTTTTCCAAATGGCTATCATGACTTTGTGTTTGTGCTAATGAAAGGAAATCTGACTTTACTTCTTTTTTTTTTTTCAGAAGGTCAACAGCTCTGCCAGTGGGTAGCACTTTTATCCTTTTCTTGTCTGTTCACTCCAAGAATGCAAGACCAACACACACACACACACACACACACACTCTCTCTCAGACACATTCTGATATTTGGGAAGTAAAGTCTGATTTAATCCCTCTGACACTGAATTGTACCACACTACATCCATGAAAGAGATGTCAGTAGCTTTCTTTACATATATATGTATTGTTTAGTTTCTATGTTTTTCTAACACACACTCACATGTACACATACCTGCATAGATGTTATAAATCAGACTGAGCTAAGAATCTGAGTAACATATTTCCCCTGTGTACATCTAACTATAGACTATACATCACCTGTGTGTTGTTAGTGTATGTGTGTATCTGAGCACATACATGTGTGTGTTGCTGCATGTATGGCAGAATGTCCTTTGGTCATTTTCTGTCAGATTTATGAAACCTTTCAGCCCAAAGTCATCTGTTAGAGAACACTAAAAGCATTTGCTTGACCTGTCCTTTCTCCCTGTCTTCGTCTCCTCTTCTTTTATACTGTATCCATCTTTTCCTCTGCCCCTGTCTTTCTTTGTCTGGAACCCTTAATACATTTTTCTGATGGACGGAAAAGGCCAATAGATCTTCAGGTGACAAATCACTGTGTTTCCCTTTAGATACCAGCACTGGTGTTGGTAATGGATTTGCCACATTTGCACAGTTTTTAATTATTGATGATGTTATTAAGCCAAGCCTAAAGTCAACCCTGGCTAAGGTATTTTCACTTAACAGGAGCATTAAAGTTTAAATAAATAAAACATCTTTCAGAGAATTTAAACCTATGCATAGTGTATTATTCCTGAACAGACTGTGTTACTACAGCATTTGACAGATCCCACATTATGTCATTAAAAATTAATGTTAAATATACATGACCTTTGAACACGTCACACTTCATCCTTCCCTCAACACTGGAGACTTCCTCTTAGATGGCAAGATCCCAAAAACTGATTTAAAGGGAAACCAGGAGACGTGTTTTAACGGTATAACTTTAAAGAAGAAACTGCACGTCTTATAACCAGTCTTGTAAATATTTATGGGCTTTAATGACAAAAACGTATTCCTTTACTGTGGACATTGATATATTTTAGGGCGTTATTAATGGAACAAAGCCCCTCAATTATTAATAGCAGCATTATTAACAGCTATGCCGAGTTTCAGATTCTGATTTTAAACATTTATAGAATTATTATTGGTGTGACAGAGCAAGAGCAAGAGATTGATCTCTCTCTCTCGCTGTGTGTGTGTGTGTGTGTGTGTGTGTGTTGTGTGTGTGTGTGTGTGTGTGTGTGTGTGTGTGTGTGTGTGTGAGCGCACGTGCGTGCGTGTGTCTGTGTGTGTGCCCACACTTGAGAGAAATAAGAGTTTGTTCTTGCTGGGGTAAGACTCTGCTTTTATTTTGAAACACATAAACCTTACATATGACTTTTATTTTAGATGTCAGAATCAAACCTGAATATCCTGAAGTATATGACTGACTCATCTAAAGTTAATCCTGATGTGAAAGTATGGGTGATTAAAGCAATAGTGTTGATATGTTTTAGGTGCATAGTCATCTACTCCGCAGAACAGTGCTATGGTATGTGGCTGTTACCACATGAATCAATGCTAGTGGTGTTTAATGACCACAATGGTAGTTAAAAAGTGAAGTCATACAGTTCTGCTTCTTTTATAGCTTACTTGTTTCTCTAAAGCTAATCAATAACTTCCACAGTTCCTCAGTATGTGGTCATGGAAATGTTTGCATACTTATGCGCAAAAGTGTGTGTGTGTGTCTGTGTCTGTGTGTGTGTGTGTGTGTGTGTGTGTTTCTGTCTGTCTGTGTTTATCATATTTATTTCTCCTCGAGCCCACCCTCTTCCCTCTATGTGGGGTTATAAATCGTATAAAGTACCCTTTGTGTGAGTGAGTGTGTGTGTACTTATGAGTGTTTGTTTATGTGTGTGCATGCGTCTGTGGGCATAAAATAAATGTTGTGTACATTTTACCACCCTATTCTCCCAGGCCATCGGTCAATAAAATAGAGCAGAGGGTGTGTGTGTGCATGTGTGTGTGTGTGTGAGAGCATATTTGCATGACTTGTATATCATCTGGTGCTCCTCCTGACACAAATCATTTCTACTGTGATGCATAAACATGAGAAAGCACAGCAAAGAAAAATGTGCACAAAACAGAATAGGACAGAGAAGAACCAAGAAAACAGAGTAGATAAAGAATAGAAGTGATCTCGGGACTCTTTGAGCATTGCATATTAAATTTTTCCTCAAACAGCCAATGTAATGGCTATACAGACATTGTCCATAGCTAGCTAACAGTGTATGCAGCAGTTTATGTTTGTGTGAGACTCAGACTGTTGCCAAAACCCACCAGAAACTCCAGCGGTCTCTGTTCTTTCCCTCCAGTTCCTCAGTTTTGTATGTGTTCAGGCTGTTGATGGAAATAGCCTCAAACATTTACTTGGACTGAAAGAGTTAAAAGTAAAAGGTCACCAAATGCACCTGAAAAGTCGGTAAATCTAGCAACAAAAGCTGTAAGTTGGCAGCATTGCTTATAAATGCCCCCTTGATGACATTTCGTTTTGCCAGAACAATGGCCAATGAGGAAACTCCAACACTTGGCCAACCACTGGTGTAACTGAAATCACTTAGTCAATCAGTCACAGACATTCATTTTTCCAAGGCTGGTCTGGTTGTTGTGGTCCAGCTTTAAGGAAAAAAAAAAACTGACATTTCTTAGATTTAATTTTTTTTAATTGTAAAAATTTAATTGAAAAGAAAATGTTGGAATGAAACAGAATAGAGAAACAAAGTAACAGGACAATCAAGACTGAAAAATGTTGTTTCTCTTGGTCATGAGATGCAATTAGCATCTGATTTCACTGTGCTTCAAATTTGCTCTTTGCACAGTCGATGCTGTGTGTTACTGCTGACACAGCGGTATTTCTCTCTGCAGCTAGAATATGGAGCAGAAACACACCCGTACACAGACACAAACACACACAGATACACCGACTTTAGATTGTGTTTCGCTACAATGCAGCCCCCGATACAGTGTATACTGTACGTAAATGCAGCTTCCCTCAATCTCCTATATGACTCCAGTCAATTTTAAATGGGAAAAAAAGAATCAATGAAAGACAGCCATTTTCCTATATATTCTGTTTTTCATTGTTTGTATATTCTCATAAATTAACATGAAAAATAAAAATAAATTAGATTCAGATTTAAGAGGGAGACGCTCTTTGGTGCATGAAGATGCTGACAAAAGGACATTTAAACAAAGTCATGTTGTAACATGGGGGTGAGAGCACAGCTCAGACATGATTTGTGATGTGAGACTGGGTGTAATGTGTTTCAGAGCTGTGGATATTACAGTCATTCTCACAGCTCTCCGGGTTCATGGTTTCAGAGAGTGGAGTGGGGGTGAAGGGGCAGGATTCAACAAGAGAACAGGTAAAGGAAACATAGGGATAGAGAAAAATAAACTTGTGAATGGAGTTCACATTTTGGGAAAAATAACATTGGTTGAAAAGCATGACCTATTTTTTTTGGTGCTTTCTCATTTAGCTTTTATAGCCACATTATAATTTACATTGGCATCTGTGAGGAGGGTTTTGTTTTCAGGACAGTATTGTTTTAGAGGAATTAATTCCTTCAGAATGACATTATTGCAGGACCTCTCTTTGATAGTCACTATGCTAGTGTGAAGCTTCCAAGAGTAATAATTAGACAATGGAACCACTTTCAGTCCGCTTGCTAATGTGCCAGCAACTTGAATGTGCCACATCATTGTCTATCATGTTGCTAACCCTTTTGTTACATTACTTGTGGTATGTTAGACAATGCAATTCAGTTTTTCCCCTGTCCACCATCATCACTGTGGAATGTCTCTGTCTCTCGATGATTGGACATACATGGACTTTTCTCCTCTTAGCTAATCTGTTTTTGTGGGCTGTGCATAGACACTGAATCACCGAATTGCCAGTTTGAAGAGTAAACACACACAGTCAGTGCTAAATCAGGGAAGAAGTCTGTCTTGACAAAGACTCATTTTTACATGAAAGAAATGTAGAGTGGATATGCTTTCAGATGGGCTACTGTATTTGAGCTTAGCTCATATGTATTTGCACCTCTATGTTGAGTGTATGATGATTGGCTCTTGTCTGTATTTTCTGAGCATCTTCAGGGTTTCTCACCTGGACCACGACCCCTGTTAGGGATGGACTATCCCAAGCAGCCGCTGGTTTCCTAAAGCTCCCTCCAGAGCAGTTATCCCTGATCTTACAGTTTTTTATCAAAGTCTAGATTTGACTGGGGATTTCCAGTTTCACAGAAACAAATACCCACACATCTAAAACAGAGCAATATCCATGCACATTATGGGTGACATGCTGACTCTTTGTAGTGCAACAGTTTTGCATGACCTCTCTGATGGCATAGTTTACAGAGTGCCTTGGAGAAAAGGGAGAGAGTGGGTTGCTATTATTCTGACTTTTCATAAGTCCTGGTGGTATATCAGTGTGTTTTTCCTCCTTCCACCAACTTGGTTCATGAAATTGCACAGTGCAGTTCTAATGGTGCATCTGGGAACATATGTGTAGATATGGCTTTCCATATTTCCATTATGTGTGGGTGAGTGGATATGTGTGTATGTGCATGACTCACAAGGGTGCCCAGGGTTCAGTGGTGATATGCTGCATATTTCCTCTGTTGACAGAGAGAAAGAATATTCATAGAATGATTGATGTTTTTGTTTTCTTGCCTTTTGCAAGAGAAAAAAGGAAAAACATGGAACCCCAGATATAGATGTAGGCAGTCAGAACGGTTAAGAGATTGATCTGTGCATGTGTGCGTGGCACAGGCACGCACGCACGTGAGTGTGCACATATACAGGTGGGTCTTTCTAGTCTTTATTTCTGCAGTCAAATTTCTGCACACTGATGTTGGGAAAATTACTGTTTAAATAAACAAATGGCTTCTGTTGACTCGCTCATCATCAGGACAGCTATGTTCTGGTGATGCCAGAGCTCTTAAAAGTTTTTTCATTTTATATTAATACAGATTTGATCCGGTGACAAAGACTTATGTAAAAACATATAGCAAACTATAATTGATCATGCATGTTGTTAAGTTAAGCCCAGAAATCCCCAAATAGTGCTGAATTTACTTCGTTTTTGGCTGCATTCCTGCGCCTGTGGGGTCTGAAAATTCTTAATTTTCACCTTGGATGTGTAACAACTTAATTAACCCAATTACATGTTTGTTTTTCAGAGCCATGTAAAAAGCTTGTTTCCTAAAACATTTTTGTCTTCTTTTGCTTTTGTGTCTCTGTGTGTATGTGTATGCTTGGTTGCATCTGTGTGCCTGCCTTCTCTACCTGTGTGTGTGTGTGTGTGTGTGTGTGTGTGTGTGTGTGTGTGTGTGTGTGTGTGTGCGTGTAGCAGTGTGGACAGGATCCAGCAGCTACGGAGAGAGTACCAGCAGGCAAGAAGAGAAGGAATGGTACCACCTTATGAGGAGCTGGACCCACGACGCAGAGGGCACGAAAACGATGCACACAGGGTAAGGAACATCAAACGCACACATACACACATGTACATATGGACACACAAACAAGCGCACAGCAACAGGAAAGTCCACTGAAATATAGATCAGGTAAATCTCCTCATAGTCTCTTAATTTGAACCTTTTTTCTCTCCTCATATTTATTTTACTCCTCATCAGACTGTCCGTCATCAGAGCACACACCAGTACATTGTGTGTGTATGCACATGAGTATTTGTGTGAGTCACTGCTTTTATTGCATCTGTTGAGTGATCGAGGCCCTTTAGCTGTCAGCCGCGAGTTGCTCTTTGACGTGAACGGCTCCTGCAGGTATTGAGCTGATAGGACTGGTACGATCCACGTTTCATTGAGGATGAGACACGGAGGAGATAAGTGGAGGTTTTACTTGCTTGTCATCTTGCAGGTACTGTTTTTCAAATCACAGAATCATAGTCGAGTCCTCACAGATCCACGTCTGATCTCAGGCTGCCTGAGTCATGCTGTAAAAAAGCTCCAAAGCACATCTGCGATGCCGTAATGACGGTGTATGATTAATGTGCTAACAAGAAATCACCTCCCACACTGGTACCAGGTGTCACCCCGGCATGACTTTGTTTGCAGCTGTTGCTAACCAAGTGTGAGTACTTCTATTATAAACATGTTGCTAGGTATCACATTTTATTTTTGTTAGTCTGACAGCGCCATTGTTTTGCTGTAGCACTTGGTCAAACAGACACTGACAATATGTCCCTTTTTACCTGCTGATTTCTTTTGGTTATTTTCTTGTGTGTTGTGGTAATGGTATTGGCATCTCCTCTTAATGCCTAAAGTCTAGACTTCTAGACGTCTAGTGAGTTTTTATGATTTACATTGTTAATAAAGGAGGTGCAAATCAAAACCTGTGACATGTTTGACAGTTTGGTATAAGGCTTGTGGTTTATTCCAGGTTTCATAAAGCTCTGCTGCACTATTTCTTCCACTGTTGACTCTTTCAGACACAATTTATTTACACAACACATCTTATTTGTCACTCAACATATAAACTTGGGTGAGAGAACAATTTGAGCTGATGTCATGGAAAATCTAGATTATTTATTATTCAGTTATTGTGAGTGGATGTTAAAACTCTGCAGGGATACACAGTGATGCAGGCGGCTTCAGGCTCCTTATTTGAACAAAGAACAACCGCTTATCGTTTTTTCCTTCCTGCTAACTAAAACAAATCTTAATCACACTCTTTCAGCGATGCAGTACGGTATCACTGAGTACAGTTTGTCTTTTCAGGACACACACGATGCCTGGTCTGTTTCTGCCTTACTTCAAATCCAACTTCCCTGCTGTAAAATTAGGTGCCTCCTGAATTTCACCTTGCCTCCTCTTGTCACACTGATATTTAAGCTTCCAGGCTTTTTTAGAAAAAAAAAAAACTAAACAAAATTAGGTCTTCACTGTGGAGCTAAAATTAATCACCTCTGACAAATGGACAGGTTTATTGCAGCATATCACAGTTTAACCACTGCACCGCGATCGACACTTCAATTCAGCTCAGCTGGACAGAGAAACAAGCTTTACTTCTATGCTGTCAAACTTCATTAAACTATGGTTAAAAGATGAATACAAAATAAAATAACTGCATCATTTTACTGTTGATCAGCATTCCATAATTTAATCATTCATTGAATCATTAATGTTTTCACTTCTAAGATGAAATATTTTGATAGAAAACACTTCAGGGTTTTAAATGCTGAGGAGATGACTCAGCGTGCTTATGTGCTTGGGTGTGTATTACAGTATGTGTATTACTTAATGGAGTTACAATACACCAGGCCACGAGTCCTCAGGGTTGCGTAGGAAAATGACATTATGTGCTTGTACGTCAAGAAATACAGTCAGCACAGTAGAAGTCAGTGCTGCCTGCAGGAACCCACATACCAGGGAATTACTTTCTAAATGTAGTAACTGAGTCAATGCATGAAGAGAAAAAGAGGTCTTCTTATAGAGTATCTGCAGGTCTTTTTTTTTCTTGCCTGCTGTAGACAGTAACAGTAGTTGTGACTTTTGGCTCTCAGGAGACAGTTTTTAGGAAACTCATTGACTCATAATAGACAAGTGTGTTTAACTGATCAGTTAATTCATCAATTTTCAGTAGTTTACCTGGATCCAGGTGTGGATGGATTATGAGAGAATGGGCCTCTGGGCAATAGAGTGTTCCAGATCCTGAGCCCACTAGCAGAGAAGACTTGGCCACCCCTGGTCCTTAGACCTTGACTCTGGAGCAGCTGAAAGGCCACTGCTGTAGAATATCAGACTGAACAGCTCTGTAATGTAGCCGGGCACCAGGTCATGTGGTGCTTTAAAAGGTCATCGTGTTATGTTCAATTCACTTGTTAAAATAAAGTAAAGAGTACAACAGGTGTAATATGATCCGGTTGCTCGGTTGTAGTTTTGCAGAGCCTGTTGGCTCTATGAGGATTCAGACAAAAGTAGAAATAAGAAGACGATGCTTTGGGATTCCACAATATTGTGACATTTTTCAGTATTTCCTGATATTTTATGGACCAAACCAGTTAATCAAGAAACGAATTGGCAGATTAGTTGATAATGAAAGCAGGTTTACATCCGTAGTCAGTAGTTTATTTAAAATTTATTCTGGGTTCTAGGGTGCACTGAAGTGGTGTTCAATCAGTGTGAGTTTTATGTAAATGCTGAAAGTGACATTGAATGATTCAGAAATGTAGCGCCTTTCGTTTATCCAAATATACACCTGCCCCACTTTAATTCAGATATAAAATTAATTTGGTCTGTGGCCAGCTAGGGGCAATCTCCTTTACCCTGCGATCGATAGCCGCACATTACACCGCTCTCTGCCTCCAAATGAGAAAACTTTTTTTTGTTGTTTATAAAGCAGAGAGCGAGAGCAATTAGCATGCTTCAGAGGTGGAAATTAAGTTTGAAGTTGGAAAGTAAAAAAAAAAAGGAAAAGAAAAAAATCAAAAGAAAAACAGACCAGTAGCAGTTGCCATAGGGCCTAATAAGCCCCTCTCATTAAGGATGACGCATTTATTAATTAAAGCAGAGGCGATTATTTACCTGACTGGCTTTCTGTGGGAAGGGGAGAGGGAGAAGTAATGGTTATGGAGGTGAGCCGACGGCAAACTAATCCAACTTCACTTTTATTGGTTTGTTTGTTTCTCCTTAAGACGTTTTTATTTTTTGTATAGGACCTGCTGAATGACTATGGAAAGTAAAAGCAATGGAAACTTACGTGTAGAGAGAGAGAGAAACAAAACCAGAGATGAAGGCAGAAGGGGAGAGTTCCTCATGCAATGTTGCCACAGTATATTGTGTGTGTGTGTGTGTGTGTGTGTGTGTGTGTGTGTGTGTGTGTGTGTGTGTGTGTGTGTGTGTGTGTGTGTGTGTGTGTGTGTGTGTTTTTTCCCCCTATGGCTCCATTACCATCTCACTGATTCATGGTTATGGGTTAGCTGTCTCCGCTAGCAAAATTATGTTTGCCTAAAAACAATTATCAAGCATCAAAAGCCACACCACAAGTTCGTTTCCAAGTGAGTGCATTGTGTGCTTGTGGGTGGGTGTGTGTATTTTGGAAGACAACAACAGACTTTCTCCCTAAGGAGAGGGGAACTAAATCAACAGGGTGCCATTGCTTTTGCCGCACACACACACACACACAGTCCTACACAGAGGGTATGGAAGCCAATTGTTATGGTGGGCGGTGTGACACAGCCTTTATTATAGGATTTAATTATAATGAAAAGCTTTCATCTAGTTTTTTTTTGTACTTTGGGGTTTAATATGTGTGTTCATTTACAGTTAGTCATTTAATTACTAATGACATTTAGTTGTGTGATGCAGAATGAAATAGCACGGAAACCTCAGATTTAGAGCACACTGAGCTGCAGTGCTGCTGCCTGCTCATTGTGCTGCTTTTTGTTTTTGCTTCATCTTAAAGGGTTGCTACGCTCCTTTTTGCAACCTCCTGTTTTCTTTATTGTACAAATGTGCTCACCTGAAGCTTGTCAGTATAGCCACAGTCTGACTGAGTAGTTACTAAAGTCACTGGAACAGTTCAGGACCAAATACTTTGCTCGAGAGCATTTTAATGGTCTTTTTTCCTTTTTCCTTAGTAACTGTGTTCTTGCTTTAAAAACAGGTTGGAGAGAGTGTGCAACTTTCTGCTCATGGGACTCATAGTCAGGGGTCAAAGAGAACATTAGATGCTCATTCAGGCTACTTATCTCCATTCTTTTGCCCATTTTCAAAATGTCACCCCCCTCAATAGTAGGGAAAAATGTAGGACATATCTGAATAAGAGCCATTTAACTGCCTAAGTCCCACTCAAAACCACCCCCACAGGGATTGGCATGCTGCTTGTCTGAAGGTGAAAGTGTTTTATTGTAATCCAAACCCATAGCTGATGCACGTCTTTACCTCTGTCTCCCCCCATCTTTATCTATGTCTTTCTGTCTATGTCCTTCTATTTCCTATTATTTAAGCAATTCTACACGTTTACAGCATGAAGACTAAATATGAGTTTACGACCATAAGAAATAATTCATCAAGTGAAAATGCTTTTTGTCAGGGGACATGGTGGAAAGCTTCAGGACTGTATTGTGATCAAGCCATCATGGAAACATTTTACTCTAACATTTCCACATTGACTTGATCAACAAAATAGATTTTGCAATCAATTCTGGTTAAATTACTCAAACTCTTTATATAGACAATTATAATTTGCATAGATTGCTTCAAAAGACAACAGGCATGAGAAAAACAGGTAATTAGAGTGTGATACTGGTAAATATTCATTGTTTTCCTCCAAGTTATACTGAGTCATCATGCTTAGCTCCTGTTCGTATAGCTGGGCGCCAAATCCTCAAAACTGAAAACTTAAATCATTAGCAATACAGCATACCAATGAAGTGAATTAATATAATGTAATGCATTTTTACGTCGTATAGCACAGCTGTGCTGTCGTCAGTATGCCAGTTTGCCAACTAAGGAAGGATATCTGAATAAGTCATTTAATTGGATTATTAACTGTTGATGATTTTTTTTTTCTTTTTTTTTTTTTTTTTCTTTTCCACTCATGCATCTGTTTCCTGTATCCGTTTCAGCATCAGGGTGCTGACTATCCCAGCATGTACTGAAGGGTGAAAGGTGAGAAACACCCTGGCCAGGTTTTTAGTCTATCATGGGGCAGAAACAGAAGACAGAAGAATACATTTGCACTCCTATTCTTACCTACAGGGAATTTGTATTTGATGTAATCAGTATACCTCTGCACTGTGGGAAGAAAACCCACACCGAAACAGGGAGAACATGCAAACCCCACAGAGAAAGGTCCTAGCGCTCTGGCCGGCAGATAAAAGTCTCAGAGTTGGGAATTGTGGGTTTGGAAAAATAAAACTTCACTGTCTGAATTGTTTCCCCATCTACTCCTGATACTGTATGGATGTGTGTCCAGCCAGCTGTTCCCTTCAGTTCTTTATTTTTTCCAGTTGACAAAATGTTCTCTCCGTATAATGAAGCTTTGAATTCGGAGTGAACTGAATCCAATGAGACAATCAGAAGGTTTTTATTTACTAATTTGATATTCTATTTCCCCTTCACGCACTTAAAAACATGCACGCATACACACACGTAGTCCCTGTGAAGTTTAGACCGTGGCAATAAGTCAAGGCAAGTGATGTAATGTGTTTTACATCCTCTTCAAAACCATGACAAGTTCACTTTTAACTCTGCCAGCCATTTAGTATAGATCAGATCATTTTGGAAGAACTGCATGATGGTCTTTTACCCATAACAATTCACTGCTGATGAACCAATTCACCAGAAAATGAAGACATATTGTTTGGTCAGATATTTTGTCAACTTTGTCAGTGTTTGAGTAAAGTATAGCAACATATGGCACTGGCTGAATTAAACTTTGGAATATTTAAGACTGTGCTTTCCTGTGAAGATAATCGTTTGAAAGCAGATGTCACTATTGTCTTCAACAAGTCGAAGGAAACACATATGTAACAGATTCAGTTTTGTTGCTATTGGCACTTAAGATCAAAAATGCCCCTGGACATACAGTAACATTGGCAGACTTGGTCATCTGTGCCACCTCCAAATCCATGTATAGTTATAAGAGGATCTTGTATCATATCCTGTTGATCAAGACTGAATTCTTTGTACTGTCAGAAATACGTCCGGATCCATGTTGTAGTCTGTGTGTGTGTGTGTGTGTGTGTGTGTGTGTGTGTGTGTGTGTGTGTGTGTGCGCGCGCGTGTGCGTGCGTGCGTGTGTGCGTGCGTGCGTGTGCGTGCGTGCGTGCGTGTGTTTCTGGCATTTCTTTTTCGTCTTTGGTCAAGGTCTCAGTCCCCTGAACTGAGTCCAATATTCTCCCTAACCTTGTCACTATTACCATCCAGAGACAGGCACGCCATTGTGTGATTCACAATAGAATTTGGGAAAATCCCGGCACACTATTCCCACAACCTTTCTTATTTTATCTTCTCTTTTTTTGCCCATTTTAAACTGACTACTGTGAAATCTCTTCTTTTTTCTCACTTTTATCCATTTGTCCTACCCATTCAGCATGTGGACAGTGTAGGGTATGTTGTGAATTTACATAAAAGACTAACGTTTTTTCAGCTTAATCAAAATTTAAAAAAAAAAAGATTGTATTTGTTGGTAATTTAACCGTGCATTTTAAAGACTCTGTATAAAGTCTTTAAAATGCACGGTGAGCTAAATTTGACAGACGAGGGAATCTCTGCAGTGGAAAACAATAGTTCCACAACTTTCTTTTTAATGGTCTTGACACCATCCCAGACAAACTAAATAGGTTAGAAATGCTGGGACACTGACACAGAGTATTGACTTGAGCAAATACAGAAAGGCTTTTCACCATGATAGCACAATTTAGTGCCACATTCTGTATGTATGTGGGCATATTAGTCATGAGTATCACCCACTGAGACCCGTGACTAACAATGAACACAGTTTTTCCATCCTGTACAAAGAGCCATATTTCTCTATTTGGAGTGCAGGGTGAAGTAAGGTGAGGTCTCTGATTCCTCAGGCAAGACTTTTTTTCCCCCGTTATTTATTGCAGTTCTGACTAAACTTGTATCCTGTGAAAGAATCAGCTCGTCTCATTGTGCTGCTTATGTTTGACCATGAATGGATCACCTACCTTTTTTAGTGACATTTCATAGTATACATCCACCCTATAAGCCCCCTGTGAGATCCTGCTTAATTAATTAGCAAATATTTTAAGTAAGAATATGTCATTTGGAACTCAAAATGTCTGTACTATAAATATGTGGTATTTTTGCGGTTGGGAAAGATGTGTTTTCCCTGTCTTTCATTAAAGAAATCACAAATTTAATGTGTAATATTCTCACAGTTAAAGTCTTTTGTTGAAGGTTCTTGTAGTTTGCTTAAGTTTTATTAGTTTGTACTTCTAGGTTTGAACTTAAACTCTATTCCTACACAATGTCTGAGCAATTCCTGCATTCAATATATGGTAAGGGGATAGTATTAGGAGTATTTGTAGTTAGTATTTCCTGAATAAGATCATGGCCATTACGTGATGTCGTCATCTCCAAATTTGGCAAAAGAGCATGCATTCTGTCGGAACAGTGCAAGTATAAGGAGAGACATGATTTTCATTGATTTGGGTATATACTACTCAAGCACAGCGGATTGTAACGGAACAATAATGGTTGAATTGCTGAATTTCAGCTTTAAGGGTGTGTTCACATCGATATTGGGTGAACAGTAGAATAGATAAGCAGCACTGTCGACAGTCCCTTGATTCTAGAGTAATGCCTCAGGCTATTGATCCTTCCACATAAGGCAACCAATCACTGTTTATGGCTAAACAGTCTTCTTCATTGACCAAGTCAGTCATGTGACCTCAGTCAGACTCAGCATGTCTTTCTCTTGATGAAGTTCGAACTGCAGATAAAAATCCCCCCAACAAGCAAGAAGTGAAAATGGCTACAGTACATGGCTAGCATGGTTAGGAGCATCACAAAGACGCTAAATGTCTCTTGATGTCTAAGCTTTGTAGACTTCAGTGAGTTATTGATTACAAGGGAGTTAGGTTTATTTAAGTGTCTGAAATATTGTTACTTCATGTACTATATATAAAAAGGCTATGATTATTTCACTTCTGATTAGAACTGACAGTGTCCTGCAGTACAAAGTCAACACAATAAAAAATGTGTCACTGTGTTACAGTTTCTGAACGCATGGTGGTAGTTGGTATAAATTGCATAAATCAGCGTTTATAGGTAATAATTCTAATTATAGTTTCTGCTTGAATGAAACTTGTTCTGTGAGACTAATGCTATAAATTTAGGCCTCTAAAATAAGATATTTTGTCCATACCATGGAGGTGTACTTGGCAGACCTTTATATTTGTCATTTTACAGCCATGCCGGGGCAGACAAAACCTCTTTGCCCTCACACTTTCCACACTCACGCATACACACACACACACACACACACACACACACACACACACACACACACACACACACACACACACACACATAACCCTTTCCTTTGTGACCTCGAAACTGTTCATGTGATTTCAGCCATTATAAAACAGAAATAGGCGTGCTACCTTGGTAGTTTTATAGGTGGACAGGCAGGGGATCGAACCCCAACCCTCTATTAATAAAAAGGGACTGCAGGAAACCTTGTAGCTGAGTGTGGGTCTTTGTTATAACAGACAGGGTTAAGAGAGTTGTTTGTGCGCTACATAAAAACTGTTTTTTCATCTCTCTCTCAATCCATTCTCTCTCTTCCTTTCTCTCCATCACATTTACTCTGGTTCATGTTCTTTCAGCATTATTACTTTCCCTCTCCAATAAGAGGTACATCATTATTTTTTTCTATTGAATATGACATGAAGAATGAAATGCTTATGTTGGTTGGTTGAGAGGATTGTAAGGGTCCAACCATTCATACATCTACAGACGCGTGACACATGAAAGGAAAAAACAACATTATGTGTGTTGTAAGGTGTTGAGCCACCACGTGGCACCAGAACAGCGTCACTGCTCCTTGGCATTGAATCTACAAGTCTCTGGACTCTGTTGCGGAGGGATGAAAACCACTTTGCCAAAAGATATTCCCCCATTTGGTGTTTTGAGTACGGTATAGCGCTGCTTAACATATCGGTCCAAAATCTCCGGTAGGTGTTTTACTGGGTTGAAATCTGAGATTTTCATATTCATCAAACCGTTGGCTGATCCCTCGTGCCCTATGATTGGGGGCATTGTCATCTCGGAAGAGCCCAATCCCATCAGGATAGAAATGTTTCATCTTAGGATAAAGGTGACCCTTCCCTCTAAAGTGTCACCAAAATGTCCCCCATAGCATAACAGAGCCGCCCGATCTCCTCACTGCAGAGGTCAAGCATTCAGGCCTGTACTGTTGTCTTGCTGTACGCCACACATGCACTCACCCACTTGTAGAGAACATGGTGCAGAATGACTCATCTGACCATTTCTGCATCTCTGTAGACCAGTTCCGATGGTGTCTCTCAATTGTGCATTCATGTATGTAATGAGGGGATTTAGCACTGCAACCCTACTATAATATGGAATTGTGTAATTGTCTCTTGCTGTCACAGTCTGATCAAGTTCTGCATAGACATTCTCAGTCAACCGAGGAATAGTCGCTCTTCAGTTTCTCCTTATATATCACACTAATGCACGAGCATCATGGTCACTGACCGCAACTCCTGACCATATTGACTGACGTCTTACCCATCGATCTAAATGCAGATGTCACTTTAGTCACTGTTCCTGTGTAAACATGAGCCAGTCTAGCTCCTGCCATTCATGCCCCAACAATGAACCTTCTTTCAATGAACCCTTTTCTTCTTGCCATCTTGATACAAAATCTGAATCAACTGGGCCTGCTCAGCATTTTCATACCTGCCACAGAGCAAGACTGAATGTTAATAGTTTAACTGTACCATGCAGCGCACATATGTGGAAGCATCTGCATTTAACTCATTTAGTCAGGTTACACTTTTAATTTGTATCCTCCTGTCACAGAGTTCAAGCACTTGGACAGAGAGAAGGATGGAAAGATGTACATGTAAACACAGTATATATTCAGTATGTAGTCAGAACAAGTGCAACAAGAAAAGCAGAATTTGAGAGAAGAGAGAGAAGGTAAAAAGTGAGTTTTGTTCTTCAGTATGCCAACTGTACCAAGTAAGATCATATTTCTCCGGGCTCCATTATTAATGCCAGCTCTGGGTGACTATAAATCCACTGGAATATACTGTACCACATCACCCAATCACCAAAGACTGCACTACTGGCAGCAGACACTCACACCTCACTTACAGACTGCATTCCTAATCTCATGATTTGAAGGGGATGCGTATCAAAGGGGTCTAATGTGTAATTTTTTTTTTTTTTTGCTCATTCAGCATACACACCTGCACACAAAGTAACGTACACACAGATGTGCATACACACAGATAACAGAGCACAAGTTCAAACATGAAGACACAGATTAACGCACGCAGCCAGCATGCTAACACATACAGTACAGGAACATGCTTAAAACACACAATCAAATGTGCGAACACTAAACCGCAGCTTTTCTCGTGGAGAAACACATTTGTGCTGTTGAAACCCATTGCTCGGATCATATTCTTTTACTTTCCATCTCTGTCTGAATACACACAATGTGTAATGAACTTATATTTAACTGCGGCTCCGTTGTACGAGAGAGACTTTTCGACTGTGAGGACTTTCCCTGCGTTAAGCATTTTTGCAGAAAAGCCCCTTTATCGACTTCGCTGACAGATTCGACTAAGAATTGAATCGCATTACAAATCTTACCCATTGCACAAATTGGATAAGGTTTAGTGTTTGGCATCTCTGGGGACTTCCAAAGTAAATTCACCGTCTGACACACCAGCATTCTTCTCGAAGCAGCAGGGTAGGACCTGCACTCCTTCAGTGAACACAAGGATGACTGACTGGATACAGAAAATGAAAGCTAATAGAGAAAACATGTCAGGCTGTTTTTGTGCAGAGACATGAATGACTAAGATCAGATGGTTTGCAAATATTATCTGGCGCAGAAGTTACAAAAACAGCATTGGCCTGAGAAACACACACATACACATACGCATGCATGCAAACATATCAGCATACACACACAAGCACACATGAACACAGTCACACATCTGCACACTTTTCATGGGATTGAGCCCAGTGCTGTTAGTCACTCTGGCCTTATAAGGACAAGTGGAGCGTTGGAACGGTACAAATGTGCTGAATCAAATGGAACAGAAAGGAAACTGGGCTTACACTGATGGTCCAGAACAACTGTGAGACAGAGAGAAGGAGGGATCAAGACAGAGAAAATAAGTGGTTAGACGGAAAAGACAAACGCAAAGCAATTAGAGAGCAGATATTCTACATTTGACAAGCTTTGCTTTTTATTATGCAGCATATCTTCAGCTATGTAATGTACATTTTCTTCAGATTGAAAATGTTCTGCAAAGCATGAAAAGTCAGGGAAGAACTCAGTTGCTGTTAATATTCCTCAGCATTTCTCTCGTCTCTTATTTCTCTTTTATCCTTTATTATTACTTTTGCCAGTTTTATTTACTTTCCTCCCACTCTCACCAGTTTCTCACTGCTTCATCTGTGTGTGTGTGTGTTTGTGGTTGTGTGTGTTTTTTTGTGTGCGTATGTGTGTGTGTGTGTTGATGTATGTGAGTACTCTGAGCAGCAGGTCAGGAGGTTGTAATCCCCAAGTCAGACAAGATGGGATCAGTGCCGACTCAGTGGACCCAGACACATAGCAGCGTCTACTAGCATAGACACACTCACACACACACGCGCGCACGCGCACACACACAGTACAGATATGATATACATCCTCTCGCTGTCTTAGTCAATAATGGAGATACTCTTATGTTCAGACATTTATTGTTCCGCTGTCTGTCCTATGTTCCCCCTCCATCTCTTTCAAGTCCCCATGGACCACTGCACCACTGAGCTAAACTCACACACACTCGCACACACACACACGATTAGTCATGAGGTAATCTTCAGCAAGGTTCGGTGGTTATGACTGACTGGAGCACTTAACGACTGACTCATTGTCAGAGATTTGGAGCCATTAACAATTAAATCATTCACACACATTCACACGCTCACGACTGACCAAGTAAGATATTCTGTGTGTGCGTGTGTGTGTGTGTGTGTGTGTGCACATTAACGTGTGTGTGCTGGAGGAGAGCGGGGCGGCGTAATGGTACATGTAGTAACTGAAAAAATTGAAAGAAACCTTAAAAGTGTTTCCAGCTTGAAGAATATTCACAACCATTCAATGGTGGATCCAGTGTGTGTGTGTGTGTGTGTGTGTGTGTGTGTGTGTGTGTGTGTGTGTGTGTGTGTGTGTGTGTGTGTGTGCGTGTGTGTGTACGTGTGTGTGTACGTGTGTGTGTACGTGTGTGTGCACGTGTGTGTGCACGTGTGTGTGTGTGCACGCGTGTGTGTAAGGAGTTAAAGATGATGTTAATATGAAAGCCACTGCAGAACATCAAGCCAAATGCATAAACATTTTGAGGCAGGCTGGTCCAAGCCAAGTCACACAGGCACCATTTGATTTGGCTGGAGATCAGCAGAAGCAAACCTGGTGTTGATAGAGATTCCCTCAACCACACACACACACACATATATACATACGTCATATAAGAAAGTAAAAATGCCTAAAACAACACAAAACTGACCTGCAGTCAGCACACTTCTGTCGCATGCTTGCAACAGTAAGACTTCCCGTGCTGACAGACCTTCAGTGGATCTTAAATCCAACAGATACATCTTACTCTTTTCTCACTGAAGTATTGGAAATCTAACCACAGACTTCTGCTCCTTTTTAGGATCAGTTCTTTTTTTTTAATAAGGAGAAATGTTCTGACTTTGGTGGGAAAAATCTCTGAATAAAAACATCTTCTTGATAGAAAGAAAGTCATACTAGCATTATAAAAGAAGAATGTGTGCACCTCACACACTCATCAAACCAGGCGTACACACAGTTTTTCTAATTTGATTCAACTGTGAAAGGGGTCCTCCTGTAAGTCTGCGTCAATGTGAGCGCTATAAATGAATTGATTAATTGATCATCTTTCTGATATTTCATAACGATGACTGAGACATTACAGCGATGATGGTTTATAGATACGTGTGATAAATTATCGATACAGTCGCTGTAAATAGCCACAACCAATGCGTCACGGTCTTGCATTATGACAGCTGCTCTGATAATCCTGGAGAACCTCGCCAATGCGACACAATCCACGTCTGTGTCGCATTTGCCGTTCATCTCACTGACAGGTCTAATGAGTGGTGGAGCGGGCACGAGTATAGACATGCAAACTGATTTTTAAGAGTGTTTCTACATCCATTTATGTGAACTGTGGGAGTGTAAATGAGGCCAGTGCACATGCATCCAACTCTGAAATGATTTATAAAACAGAACCAGGCGTGTGTGCGGCTCTATAAACCTGATGAAAGGACTGTACGCATATTTCTGTCTCTGTGCATACACACAGTGTTTGTTGTGGATCTACACAGAGTTTTATGCATCTGGCCTCTGCTCCACAGTTCACTGAGCTCCAATAAACAGTAGGGTGTTTTCTCCTAAATTAAGATATGAAGACAAAAAGATGAAGGTAAACTGAAGGAAACTAATAGTAAAATCATGTTATTATTGCAAAAAGCTTTTCTCCACTCTTGAAGTTGAGTGGTGCTTACTTCTAATGAAATGATGCGGTAAACAGTGATGGAAACACTTGTACAAGGTGCTCATCATTGCCCATAATTTTGTGGCCTCGGTATTAAATTGGTGATCTCTTGCTGGATTAGACCGCATCGGAATACACATGGTCATTTGAGAGGAAAGAGGGGGATAGAAAGAAAGATGAGATGGGATTTAAGTTGAGGAAATGAAAGGACTGTTGAGTTGAGTTGAGAGAGAGGAAAATGAGAAGAGAAGGAAAACAGAGGAAAACTTACGGGAGTAAAAGTCAACAAATGAGAGAGAGCTGTTGAAGGTCAAAGATGGACAGAATAGTTCAAAAGAGACAGAAAGAATGAAGCGATGAGGTAGATAAGATCAAGTCAGAAATATAGACTGGAGTGGAAGTGGTGGGGTAAAATGGAAAGCATGAGTGGGGCAGATGGATGGAGGGAGAGGGGAAAAGACTGAAAAGGGCGAGTTATGCATTGGGTCATTATGGAGGAATGTTAATATGATTAGTGAATGACTCTGACCTCGCTGTCTGGGACTGGTGCCTGGCTGGTCTGATGACCGCTGAACGTCTCTTAGACACACACACACATACACACACACATGCAATAGACTATAAGGATGAAAACATACATCAGACACATGTGCCAGAAAAAACACACACACACTGCATGCAAGAATGAACGCATGATCTCATGTTAACTGAATAGTACGGAAGCATGTCTGAATACACATATTTTCTCTTAAACACACCCACACACACATACAGACTCTGTCACTGGCGTGTGTGATTTGTGTCTTCTTTCTGCCAGCAGGGCAGAATGAGTCAACATGTCATGACTTATTATCTGTTTTTAACATGTATGATTCCCTGCAGTCTGACCTCATAAAGTTTGAACGGTTCGTGGATCTGTGGTTGTCGGGTCCCCATGTGACCACGTCTGTAATTTGTTTGTGCCTGAGTCCCAGGGTGAGAGACACAATTCATCCTGTAGGTCCTGACATGAAAAGCTGAAGAAGCTTTCATTCCATGATTTTTTGTTCTCTGTGTATCAGCCAGTAACCTCAATAAAATTTACTGTGGTTTAATAGATGTGGAAAAATGCAGTTCCAGTTGCTGGACACCACAAGAAGAAGCTTTTTCTTCTTTTCCTTGTTTTTTAAGAACCAATAACCTCAATAATAGTTAGCAGTCAAACCCTGGTGGAATGAGCCCGCTTCACAATCAAAGTCTTTCTCTGTTTTGTTGTTGGAAAGTGTTTAATGTGAAACAGCAGCAGGAAGTGTTGTCTTTTTCTAAACACTAAATCATGAGTCGACCTGTCCGGACTTATCTGTTTTTAACATGCATGATTCCCTACCGTCCCTGCACCTCTGACAGCACAGCTGGCATCTGTTGCATGGACGTAAAAACAAAAATTTTGTGCTGAACTCCAAACCAGAGAGACTAGAGATGAGAAAGTGTTGAAATATGAGTAATAGTGGGCCTTCTCACAACAGCAGTTTAGCACGATACAGCTCAGTCTCAGTTGATGTTTTAGGCATCATATCATGTCCTCAAAATATATATATAAAATATATATACTGTATATAGATGGAAAATGTATATATGGGAACAGGGTGAGACTAAGTCATGGTGCTTCTTTAGCTAAAAAGGAAAAAGATATATATATGGCTATGGATTTTTTAAATTTAAAACAATCATAAAATTACATGAACGTGCAATACTAAACCCAACGTTATTCGCTAACAGACTCTATAAATGATTGCCCACAAGTGATGACTTTTAAGTCCAGACCAGAAGTATTCAGACAGTTGCACATTTTCTGTTCTTCAGGCTCTGTGCTTTGGAGCATCATGAAATAAAATAATGGATACTACATTAGAGTGCCAAGTCTCAGCTTTAATTGAAGTTGCTTTAAATCAATACCGTGTGTGAGATATAGCTATTTTAACACGGTGCCCAAATTGCAAGAGTTCAAAAATAATTGGACACTTTGCTACAAAACACTTTTTGGACAGCTGTGTGTCATTTCAGTGTTAATTCCTGCACAGAAGAGCTCACGCGGCTCAGAGCTGATTGAGAGTTTAAAAGGAGGAGAGGAGGAGTAAAGAGTTCAGGAACAATGTTTATGGACTGACAAAACAAAAGTCAACCTCTATCACAATGATGGAAAGAAACAGGTCATGACCTAAAGCCACCAACTCATCTGTCAAACATGGCGTTGGTTCGGTTATGGCTCGAACATGTTTTGCTGCCAGTGGAATTGGGACACTGGCATTTACTGATGATTTCAACAGGATGGATGCAGAGGTATCCAGGAGCATTCTCTGCTCAGAATCGGCCAAATGCATCAAAACTTTTGTTCTCAAATTTCATCATGAGCTCCAGTCCACTTACTGAAGACAAGACTTAAGACAGAGCAGCCCCACAACAAGCAAAGAGCTGAAGGTGGCTGCAGTGAAGGTCTGGGAGAGAATCACCAGGGAAGATGCGAAGCGTCTGCTGATGCCTATGGGTTCACACAGTCATTGACTGCGATGCTTTTCCACAAAATATTAGATATGATGAATTGTTTGATTTAATGTGTATCTGCTCGATTCCTTTTGAACTCCTAAACGTTGGGCACTTGTGTTAAAAGAGTTATATCTCTTAACTTTTATCTACATCAAAGCTGAGACTTGGCACTTTAATGTTGTGTGCTTTGTCTTATTTCAAATTGAAGGTGCTGAAACTCAGAGCCTGAAGAGCAAAAAATGTGTGACTGTCTCGATCAGGACATGTAAGGATTTTTCAAAACAGACATACATATATATACACACACACAATGGCAAGTGTTCATGAAGATCCAAGCCCTGCATGTGTTTTCATCTGGTTTTTAGGCATATTCAGCCAAGGGCAATATCGATATCACATGCAGAAATAGAATTTATCCTTTAATCTAGCGTGAAAGCCTCTCTTGTTGCAGCGCTGTTGGCAGAAGCGGTTCGAATAATACAGTGTACTATGCAGAGGTCACATTCTTGGAAAACCTATCTGCGGTTGTGACTTTGGTTGTGTGTTTAGCTGTGTGTGTGTGTGAGTGTGAGTGTGTTTTCCTTTCAGGTATAGCTTGTGGGTCTTCATGTCCTTACGTCTTATCAAATCTAGATTTGTATTTAGCTCTCATGATTTCTATTTCAGGCTTTGAGAAAGATGCCAACAGGCAAACATACAGACAAACACACAAAGCCTTGTCCAGGTATGTGTGTAAAGAGTGATGAGTTTTGGTCCGATGGAGAGTGTTATCACCACTGGCCACCACACTGTGGACAGGACAGATAGCCAACTGCCATGCACTTGTGTGTGTGTGTGTGCGTGTGTGTGTGTGTACATTTTTTTTTCTTAGATTGTTGGCTCAGCTGTGTTGTTGAGGACAGACACACCTCTATACGTCAAATATGTGTACCTGCGTGCACGCTGTCTACACACTTTTGTCAGTGTGTCAGCGAGCGAGCGAGGATAAAGTGTGTGCGTGCATGTGTGTGTATTTGGAGATTGTCAGCGATTCTTAAAGCAGCATGCAGCTCTTGAGCTTCTGAGAGAGAAATATCTGACACTGAAATATGGTGAGTCATCTGGTAGATAAGAAATACTGAGAGCTGGAGAGGGAAGGGGGACGAGGGGGAGAGAGGGGGTGAGATTGAGAGACATACAGTAGTAAGAGTCGGTGAGTTTCAAAATAAGAGCAGGTTTAAGAAACTCAAGAGGTGTCAAAAGAGAGTGAGTGCGGGAGTGGGAGACTGAGAGTCAACCTGAAGTCGTGCAGTGAAAAGAGGGTGTGCTGGAAACCCGAGGAGAGGAGGATATTGAGGAACATCAGGAACGTAAACAACCTCCTGCTGAATGCTTTAAAGCTGGAGTAGGTGTATTTTTTAAATATGATATATCACCTACCCTCTAGCTAAGACATTGCATTGGTTATTATAATATATTTCCTAACATGAATTCATGGTATCAGTTGTAGGTACTAGCAGGAATTCTTATACTGAAGAGCTTCACCTGAACAGCTCTGCCTCTGGGACAATGTGGCTGTCCATGCCGTACCCCTGCACAGGATCAAGGGGTACTTAAAATGGATTTAGAGATAATGACCAATTTATTTCAGGTCATGGATGTTGATTTTGTTAGTTTGATCAAATTTAGATTTTAGGCTTCATATGTTTTGGCACTATGTGTTAAAATAGTTATATTTCCCACACAGTTCTTTCAATACTGATTCAAATTAAATTTGACACTTTAATGTAGTATCTATCCTTTTATTTCGTGATCCTGAAGAACAAAAAAAATTTAACTTTATACACTTAAATGTATACTTATGGTTTGGACTAGGGTATACCGGTATCAATTTTTCAACACACACACACACACACACACACATACACACACACACATTCACACAATGGCAGGTGCTACTAGAGATCTAAGCCCAAGTTCTCATGATTTCTGCCCAAACTTTGAAAAGATGCCAACAGGCAAACACACACAAACACACACACAGACATCTTTGTCTACATGTGTGTGCATATAGTGAGGATTAATCTTTGATTGGCCGTGTATGTTTGTTTAACATACAGTACATTATAATATACATTGAAATAAACATACCAGTTATATAAGACTTAAGATTATGATTTTTTA
Source organism: Seriola aureovittata (assembly GCF_021018895.1). Taxonomy (NCBI): domain Eukaryota; kingdom Metazoa; phylum Chordata; class Actinopteri; order Carangiformes; family Carangidae; genus Seriola; species Seriola aureovittata. The sequence continues at coordinate 20,959,180 of NC_079374.1, forward strand.
CATATTGCACCTGTTACATTTTTCTGTAGATACTTGTTTTCCTGTCACCGCAGATGAATTTTGATGCTGAGCCAATAAAGCAAACTGAAATTGCAATTGAAAGAGATTTTTCTACTATGTGAAAGTTCTATCTTTAAAAAGAGGGGAGCGTGTATGTCAGGGAGAGATTCAGTAAAAGTTGTACAGAAATAGAGAGAAAATTCAAGTCACATAGTGAGATATTGAGAGAGGGCAGGCTTATGTAACTGTGGCATTTCAATACAGCTGTCCAAAATGCTGACTGAAAGAAAGTCAGTTTCACTTAATGTTTTCTGTGATAAAGAATAGACATACTGCTAAAATACTGGGAGAATTTTCACTCCAAATCAGTGTAACTAGTGGGGCAGAGAAAGCTTTTCAAGTTCCACTGCGCTCTGCATTTTGTGGTACTTCCTCCATCCAGCTCTCTTGATATTTTTTCCAACCCAGTAACATTTAGGCCTTTCCATTTAATACTCAAAATTTCACAGTTTGCCAACTTTACTTGAAAGAGCTCTTCATTAAATTAGGCTTAATGGACAGGAAATCACTGGCCTGCCTTGGTGATTTTTAGTGGTTTTAAAGTAAAGCAGAGATAGACAGGAAACTGATTAAGAAAAGAAAGTAAACTGAGTTGGAGCTAAAACTCTGCAGTGTGTAATGCATCCATAATAAAACTCACACACAAACTACTGTGCACTGGAACCTTTATCCATATTTACCCAATTATCAACATTTATTCAAAACATAAAGTTTTGCAGAAAACATCAGTAAACATCAGTCCGTCAGTACAGAACCAAGCATAGGTGGTCTTCATCTTAAAATCTGGCAGGTTTGCAGTTCGGTTTCCTTTTTATTTCTTCTAGTAGCAAAGGAATTCTCCCATTGGTCACTTTTAAATGGAGAGATTTGTTTCCAACTGCTAACTCAAAACTAGCCAACCTCTTCAGTGAAGATGTCTCAATAGTGTTTGGGAATTCAGGCCAAGTCCCTCACACGCTCTCTCTCTCTCTCACACACACACACATACACACACACACACACACACGTACACATGCTTCCTCTTTCCCTCTCCCTCTTCTCTCCCTCTCTGTCCTCCCATCTGTGAGTTCAGATGAACAGAAGTCTCCCGGGGCTTTTCATTGGCCGAGCTCCACACTAAGAGGCGAGCTAATTGGCCAGCTGGGGCCCAGCCGGTTGTTGGAGACAGGGCATTGGCCGAGAGAAGGGTCAAGTGACATGTCATTGGTCAGATTGGCTGGTTACCTGGCAACACTTCAGGCTTTCCCCCTTGAGAAAAGCCTGGTGAGAAGAAAGAAAAAAAAAAGAGGGAAGGACTGCTGAACATAATTTGGCAACAACTTTTTTGGAAAATTTGTCAGTTAATTTGCAGCTTTTTAGAGATATAAAAGTATGTATTTGTGGGAGCTGCAAGTCTCTGCAGTCCTTGTGTGAATTTGCAAATAACCCTCAATCATTGGAACCTAAATTGTTGGAGGCACTGTGTCACCTTCAGCTTCACCAATTTATAAGTCCAAACAGGCAAGAAGTCACAGCCAGCTGGTTACCATGACAAGCAATTGTGTGTGTGTGTGTGTGTGTGTGTGTGTGTGTGTGTGTGTGTGTGTGTGTGTGTGTGTGTGTATATGTGATTGAATTTCTTTTGGGTGGGCATGATTTATCTCGAGATAATGATCATATAAAAACAGAACTGAAGTTTTCCTGTTTTATCATTGATCCTCAGTGTGACTTGTGTCCAAGTACCACTATTTAGCTTCTCTTTCTCCATTCACCATCCTTTGCTCTTTCCTTTATCTTTATCTTTATCCCTGGTTTCAGATTTTACTGCAGTACCTCCAATCCTTACATCTATTTATCTTCCAAAAGTAAACTCTACGTTGGATTCTTGTGACACTTGCCACCAAGCCATATGAGCCATATTAGCTTTCCTTGATCTCAAATCCGTATCAGCAGAATTATGCAATTCACAATAGTTAATTTTACCTAATGCCTTAAAGGTCCCATATTTTACACTTTTCCAGTGTTTTCTTTTTTTTTGAAGTTGTAATATCCAGAAGAAGATATTTGTGGTTTTAAGAACCACAAGCCATCCCAATTTAGTTTTACATTTCCTCTCTTAGGCTCTGACTGTTTTCTGAGTGGTTGAATAAAATTATAGCAGATTTCAGAAAAACACTCTGAGAAACCAAATCCTTCAAGGTTGGATGGTGTGTCTGGGTGGGCTGGGCTTGTGACAGCTTTGTAGTGACATCACAAAGTTACAGAAGTCCTGACGGCTCGTTTTAAGGCTTAGTTTCTGAATATGAGCTGTGTGCATTTCTCTGTGGACTGAGCGCTTTGATACTTTCATAGTATTAACCTATGAACCTAGAACTGCCTAATAATCAAAAAAAGGGAAATCTCACTTTATACAATTTGAGAACTTTAATGAATGCTTCAGTGAAACCTTGCGTAAGGCAAATACACTTTGCAAGGAGCAAACAGCCTCACCCTTATCCATAACTGTGCCATCTGTGGTGTCAAATCCAAAATGCTTAAAAATATTACTTAATGATTATCTACACAGCTTGGTAGTTTTCTCAATTTTGCATTCATGATTAGGATAACAATAACCTAGTTTACTGACATGGCAGCAGGGAATGCAGTTGATCAGATGGACAGTGCGTTTTAGTAACTCCCACCATCTGAAGCACAAGCACGAGTGTGTGAGTCCTTTTGAAGGCACGGCTTGCTGCACTCCCACACTGAGATTTTTGGATCAGAACAGATAAGTGCAGATCCAGTATTTCATTTTCTTCCCATTTTTTTTTTTTTTTACTTTGTACAACCAGTGACAGTTGTACTGCTTTGCTAAAGTTAGGAAATGATTGTGGTCATAGTTAAAAGAATCCCATCTTTGCAGGTGGGAGCAGATGGGATTCAAACAGCAATCTTCTGTGTAAAAGTAACACCCTTTGTCCACCCCAGTCTTCTCCTTATGAGGTGTTCTGGCACTACAACAGTGGGACACTGCTTCCAACACTGCTCCTCAGAGACATCCATTCACTATTCACAAAGCCCCAAAAGGTTCTTGTTTGGAAACATAGACATAAGTGATTTGAAATGTTTGAACAAATGATAAATGCTCTAATTTTTTCGGTGAGGAGAGTCTCCATAGTTGGAGAAAGAGAGACACAATCTTTCTCTCCTTCGCTGTAGGTTAATATTAGTCCACCTTTAACTTTTCATTAAGTAGCAGAGTGAACTAATCCAGGGGAAATGAGAGGTGGAGGTTAGTCACCAAGGATTACTCTGGTCCCAGGACATCAAACGTTCCATTCCCACCCAGGAGATAATCATAGCCAGGTAAGCCAGGAAATTAAGTGACTGCCTTTCAGAGGGTTTCTAATCCCCGTCTTGGTCTCTCTTTACATTTCTCATTCTTTCCCACCCATCCTACTTCTAATTCTGTTCTCCTGTTCCGCCCACCCCCCCCCTCTATCCCACCTGGAGAAGGACTCTACATCCTGGCCAATCTGTGACGGACTGCTTGTGTCTGCAAGAAAATGTCCATCTCTATTTCTAAGAGGGTATGTGATAGATGACACTATCCACCCTTGCACTGAAGGTAATATCTGACCTTTCAGCCGGGTCAGATCTTTCAGACGAACTGAAAAGTGTCCACTGATGTTCCTCATCTCTCTGTCAGGTTTTTGAGAATTTTGTGTTTGCAAGGAAAGCTTAGTTTTCCTCCTGTATATCCGCATTATCAGCCCAACCTTTTCAATCACATTGTGAAATAGGTAATTTTTTTTGTTTTATTTCTGCAGGTTTTTACTCAGTTTTTGTAAAAAGTTGACTACTAAAAAGGAGAAGGTTTCTCAGGGGTCAATATAGTTCAGAGGACTTAAGCTTTAAAGACTTAGAGTTGTGTATAGTTGTGTGCATTTCTTTTCACTTAAGAGCCAAAGAGAGAACAACTCACCGTGGGCTCTGTGTATTTGTGTGTCTGCACATGTGTAAATGAATTCAGGTCCACACAACCAATAAAAACCCAGTGCAGCAAGAGGATTTCTGCCTCCTTCCAAAGCATGTCATCCAGCACAAAAGCAAATATTGCCTCCATTTTCTACAGTTCTTCATCCATTTTTCCCTTTTTTTCCTCTTGTGCCCAGTGTGTCTCATCCTATCACATGCACACAGTCATACACATCATATATACAGTACACACAAACACACCTATCATTACTGAACTTTCGTTTTTTTGTTTTTTTTGTCTCTATATTACATTAAGTGTGATGTATATATTTACATTTTGATGTAAATATCGTAAGTTAGACAAATTCAGCTTTATGTGTGTTATTCTTCTTATCTCAGTTCAAAATATAGGCCTGATTTATATCATACTATTAATACAAAAAGGCCCGCCCACCCGTGTCCCCATGTTACCTGAACAGACTGGATTAGAAATTGTGTGATGTCAGAAGAAATGAGAAAAGAAGAAAAACCGAGGAGACGAGAACGGAAAAGAGCAAAGTAGAAATGGAGAGGACAGGATATAAAACATGTTGAGACTAGAACAGGATGACAGAGGAGACAATAGGAGAGAAGGGGTCAAGACTTTCATGAGATTAGAAGACATAAAATCATAGGAAATACAGGGAAGAATCCAAAGACAGCCTGGCCATCACTACCCCTGGAGCCAATCATCTGAGAGAGGAAGAGAGTGTATGAGGGAGGCAGAAGGAGACAGTGTCACTTTCATCCTATTACTGCTCCATCTAACCTGCCACTGTAGCCACCTGCTCCCACCGTCGCACAATCACTCACACTCGCACACATACATAACGTATATTTTCAAGCTCATATTCAGCACATGCATACATTCTCTCTCTCTCTCTCTCTCTCACACACACACAGGTGCACACAGTAGAGAGGTGGCTGTGCTGCTCTTATGTGCTTATGCTCTTATGCTAAGTCCTGCTCCTGAGATATCATAGAGAAATAAATAAATAATCCAAGAATCCACAAATACCCAGCAGAGATTTTCCTACCTAAGGCGCTGACATTATAGAAAATGGCAGAGGGGGTAAAACATTTTTTTCCTGCTCTCATCTTTACTGTCTCTGTCCTCTCTCCCATCATCTCTACGTCTCTGTCTGGTAAACTTAGTCCCCTTTAACCCCACCTCTTTTCACTCTCCCATATTCCTCCCCCTCTTCCACTCTCTCAGTCTTCCTTGGAATTCACCTTTCTTTGTTCCCCCTAATCCTCAAAGGGGAACTTTTTTAAGTCGGGAAGTTTGGGGTAGAAGGAAGAAGTGAGGCACACAGATGGAGAGTGGGAGGGTAGAGGAAGAGGGATATACTATCTGGGTGGCAAGAAGGGGGCTTAGAGGTAACCAAATTATCTGGTTTCACTTTTTCAGCTCCCCTTCTCCTCATCCTTCTCTCTGTCCCTCTATATATGCCATCACCCCCAATTCTTTCCTTCTCCCTCCGTCCCCTTATCAGCTCCCCACCTTGCACTTTCAAGGACAAGCTTAACTGTTAAGAACACTAAGGATTGGATAAACCTGTGTGGGTGTGTGTGTGTGTGTGTGTGTGTGTGTGTGTGTGTGTGTGTGTGGGTGGGTGTGGGTGTGTTGGTTTTAACTGTATGTGTGGTTTTGTGTCTACGCTATCTTTTATTTTTATTCTTTTACTGCATATATAATATGTTTCTATGCCACTGCATGGATATGTACTGTGTATTGTGTGTGCGCACATGAATATTGTGCATGTGTGTGTACATATGTGCGAGTGTGTGTGTGTTTTTGTGTGTTTTTCTCCAAAGGCTCTGCAGCAGAGACTAATCCTAGCCTGTCTGCTATCGCCTTACCTTCCTTCTTACTATCATTTATTTATCCTCATCTCTCTCTCTCCCACCATGCTCAGTGTTTCCCTTTTTCTCTCTCTCTTTCAATTCTATCTCATACTTTCCTCCCTCTCTTTCCCAAAATATATACGTATACAGTATATAAACTTTACTACACAAAATTGCACAGTAACATCATATTTCTCCGCTCAGCATCAGCAAAATGAGTCTTCCCCAAAAGAAAACCATTCTTAGGTGCTTTCACACCTAACTTGTTTCTGACCAGTTAAAACAAACTCCGGAGCGTTTGCCCCTAAGTGCAGTGTGTTTGGGCAGTTATGAAAGCTGTCGGTTGAACTCTGGTGCAGACTAAACAGCCAGAGGCAGTGTCAGTCCACTTCCAAGCTGACCCTGGTGCAGTTTGTTCAAAACAAAGCGAGCCAAGGACAGGAGCGTGTGAGAATAGATATCTGATTTTAGCTTAAATTCAAAAGCTATTAAATCCATCTCCTGATTATAAACTATTAAGAAAGTGATCTCTTGATCTATATAAGCATGTGCAACCTAATTACATACGAAGTCATTATATAACCATGGTAACGTGTGTACGCCACCACACAAATATAATATTTTTCCCTGATACTTCAGAAAGTTAAAATTTGCTAAACCAGGAGTGTTTGTGTCTCAATGAGTATATTTTCAATTTCCTCAATAAAGAGTGAAAGGAGTGAACAGTACATTACTCTTAATGATATAAAGTCAGTGGAACCACAAACTGAACCGGAACTAAAAGGCAACAATGATTTTTTTTTTTTTCTGCTCCTGATCAAATAAACCAAACCAGGTTAGGGAGGGGTTGAAATTATGCCTGTAGTGGTTATTGTTAATGCTACGGTGTTTCCAGGGAATTAATATATCGTGTAAATGTCCTCCTAAGTGTCACAAACAAATCTGTGTGTTTCAGCATGTGTATGTGCTGTGGCTGCTACAAGTTTGCTTGGATGCCGCATGCTTGATAACTTTTAAATGCCATTTTAAAAAAAAGAGGAATTAATTTGATTGATAGGTTTACGCACTGATATGCATACAAACACACACACACACACAAACCTAATATGCAGTCTCTTCCACTCCCTCACAGACCTACACTAAATAAACAGGATATGCTTTGCATTAAGTAGTATTAATCGCTGTATTCATGGGAGACGCTCTAAGCTGCGTGCTTTGGGGAAAATTGACCTTCTGTGGTCTTAATTGTACCAGAGGCTCAACAGCGCTGTGACATTTAACTGTGCTCCAGTCTTAATTCTTAGCCCTTTATTCTAGTGCTTTGCTGACATTTCAGTAGGAAGAGGGTTTGTAAATAAAGACGTTTGGTGTTTCTTTGCTGCTGTAAACAAATAAGCAAATTTGCCCATGATTATTTTATTCTTTCACTATCTTTCTCTGCCTCTGTCACAGTTTTGCTGGAGAATCTCACTTTTGTTGTCTGTCACCTTCACTCTTTAGCCTGCCGCTCTCTATGTCTCTGAGCAGAGCTGAGTGACATTTTACAACCCAATAGCACAAAATGACCAAAATGGTGTGTGTCTGCAGAGGTCTTGTGGGGTTGTTGATCAATAGCAGTGACTCAGCGATTACTTTGCCAGGCGCTGAGATTTCTGGCTGTGAAACTTCACCATCCAACCCACAGCTTTTACTGTGTTTTGTAAAAACAAACATAAACACCACCTACTTAGACATATTTTTCTTTGCTCAAAGATGGATCATGATGCTACAAGCATGTCAGTAACAGTCCAATAGATTTTATTCCAAAGCTAATGGAAAGGCATTGTTGTCATAACTGAAATTTGAAGTGTCTTATTAATTATGAACTATATACATGTAGTATAATGAACATAGCGTATATTTGGTTCAGTATGTCCTCTTTAAAGGAATACATTCAAGACTTTGGGAAAAATACAAATTCACTTCCCAACAGATTAGATAGAGATATTATCAGAAATCTGGAAGTCTTGAATGAAAGAAGAAATTCTGTGGAGCTAGCAGGCCCATGAGGCTGATACATGTCTAACTCCAAGTGGAGCGATGAACAAGACGTACTGTAGTTGACTTTGGTGGAGTGACTGCTTCTTGTGTGGTCAACACAGACTCACAGAAGAATGATAAGCAATCGAAAGGCCTCATTAGAATAGCTGTGTGTGTATTTGTGTGTGACTTAGGCTACATTTGGGGACAAATTTCAGACTAAAGACCAGTTAATTGAGGGCGACCTGTCCAATTGGGAATAAGCTGATTTTTGGGCCAGTGGTTCGGGTTATGTCAAGGTTACGACTAAGCTAGTGGTTACAGTTAGCCAGCAGGAAATGAAAGCAATTCTTTGTAATGTCCTCAAAAGTGACCTAAGACAACGTGCGTGTGTGTGTGTGTGTGTGTGTGTGTGTGTGTGTGTGTGTGTGTGTGTGTGTGTGTGTGTGTGTGTGTGTGTGTGTGTGTGTGTGTGTGTGTGTGGACCTGCATGTGATTGTGAATAAACATGTTTTTGTCAGTTAGTCAGCTTGTCGACTCTCTTCCCTTTAGTGCTACTTTGTTAAGAGGCTGTAGTAATTAGCTGGAGAAAATGGAGGGCTTTTCACCAGCAGCTGCAATTAGTTTTCTCTAGGATGGATGGATGGATGGATGGATGGATGGATGGATGGATGGATGGACGATAGAGCATTATAGAGAGAAGAATAAATAAAGACTGGGCTGCTGTGATAGAGGGCAGGGATGAGTGAATGGAAGGAAGTTTGCATATGGTTAGAGGTGGGGGAAGGAAAGATGGAGTGCTAGAGGAAGAACGGGGTGAATGAGCTTGCTCTACTCTGTCTACTTCTTGTTTTTTTTATTGAATGAGTGACAGTGAATGGCATCACAACTCATTGCATATGGCCGGGGATGGCAGAAATGTTATGAAGGGTATAAGCAAAATTTGATGTGAGTTTGGAAAGGAAATTAAAAAAAGAAACCGGCATTAGATTTCTCTCTGATCTGTGCCAAGCTCAAGCATAGCTCACTTCAGTCACAGGAGATAGATGGAATATTTTTCTCCCTCACTCGAGACTAAGATGACATATTACTAATATCACTTTGATTAACAAGGTGCATTAATGTATTAAACACACATAGAATGTAGAGTGTGATTAAGTATGTGGTTTTGTATGCATGGATTTCCTTGTTTTTTTTTTGTTTTTTTTACAGTATGTGGGTTCATGTATAAGTATTTCTCCATCACTATGAAATATTAAGAGCAGCCTGGGTTGAAGTAATCACAAAGAACAGCTTTCAGTATGAACCAGTGACAACTAATACCACACAGCCAGGTGTTGTAATTTTCTATGAACCTGAAGCAGGAAAAAAAAGAACAATTAGAAAGATGGCGGCTGACATCTGCACGGGTATTTCATTGTTAATGTATAACTACAGTTGTTATGTGTGTGTGGGGGGTAGAATGCTTATATACTGTATGTATGATCTTCCCCCGATGTTGAAGCAACAACTGTCTGGGAGGGGATTTTACTGCAAGGAAGACAAACAGTACTGTGAAAACTGTACACTCAGTGAGGACTACAAAGTAACATTAAAGTGACTTCAGAAATTAAAATGAAAAGATATTATTACAGATGTATACTATTTGTATTAAATAATTGTAATAATTATCTCAGGTATTATTGAAGATATATTGTTGCTTTGTTTCATTTTTGATTGCTCAAATAAACCACAATTTTTAGTAACTGATTGACTCATATGGGTCAATAATAATTTCTCTAACTGTGGGTTGAATGGTGCCACAGACTGACAGACTAATCCTTCTGTTGGTCTCTTTGAACTGCAGAAAGATGCAAACCAAGCTAAGTTTTTCAAAAATCAACATGGTACAGACTGGACTTCCAACAAGCCATCTTTGGCTGAGAATACAGACATTTACTAGCTAGCAGCCAGTAGTTTACAGTTTGGCTAACTCTCACAATAAATGTTGATACGACTTGTAAATTTTATAATGAGAATCCTGGTAAGAGCTTGGATAGTTTGTGTTTTAAAGGGGGCATTTTCTCAGTGGTGCACTCTGGCTATAACCTTGTTTCTTCATTACAAACCGGAGACGTGACTGCGTTCTAAAAGCAGGAGTTTAAGTTCAGACATTCACTATTTCAAGCCACAGTTATAATATATAATGTTATAATTCACTAAAGACACCAATGCCATTGTGAAATGCACTTCATCATTCGAATGGTTATTGTCATTTGCTGTTTGCAGTCGCAGGCTTCCTCAGGTGGTCCTCGTCCAAACACAGCTGTCTGCAACTGAATACACACACTAACATATACATGTGTACACACGCATGCATTAGGTATATCACACAGAAGTACCACACACACACACACACACACACACACACACACACACAGGAACTGCAGCCTCCTCAGAGCTGTGTTTTAATTGAGTCAGTTCAAAGTGCTGGGTGAGCAGAACGATATGTCTGATTCGGATTAGGAGCAGCCTTCCCTTATTCATTGATTTCTACAGGGGTGGGAGGCTGGGCGGGGGGCACAATGGAGGGAGGACAGAAAGGGAGCAAAATCTTTTTCTATCGATTTATGGAAGGAGACAAGGACATTGGGAGTGAAAGAAAGACATGGACTGAGAGTAAAAGAAACGTACGGAAGGAGGAAGGTGGGGGGTTGTAGAAGAGGGAACCTCCTCCACAACTGATTGACCGTGTGTATGCGACCGATTCCTTTTTTGCCTTCATTGATTTTAGGAAGGGAGGGGTTTATCAAGACAATTGGGAAGTGGATACAGAAGAAGGATGGAGATAAATGGGAGAGAGCATGATGAAGAGAGAGTTGCGCAATCAGTGACAGGTGAAAGATGGATGGAAAGGAGAACGGAAGGTGGAGTAAGACAAAATCATCAAGGATATAAGAGGGAAAAAAAATATATCTTAACTAAGAGTAAGGGAGGGGGATTTAAAAGTACTCAGAGGAACCCTTTATTTCACTCACGGAGAGTTGGTTAATGAAAGGGAAAGATGAGGTGTGGACAGGGAGAGAGATGGAGGAAGAGAGCATGAAGGGGAGACGCGAGAAAGAGGCGGAAAAGGGAGATGACGATGATGATGAAGGAGCGGAGAAGAAGACAATAAAAAGCGTTGAAGAGCGAGGAGGAAAGAAGAAAGTGACACTTCACATTTTGGCTAAGTGGTCTCACTGAGGCAGCATGCATCTTCCAAATACTCCATGTCGATCTAAATCCCTTTGAAATCCTTGAAACAGCTGGAGTGAAAAGGATGGGACGTTTGAGCCTGTGTGTGTGTGTGTGTGTGTGCGTGTGTGTGTGCGTGTGTGCGTGCGTGCGTGTGTGTGTGTGTGCATGCGTGCGTGTGTGCATGCGTGCGTGTGTGTGTAAGACAGGCCAAGAAAGAAAAAACTAAGAAGGAGAGGGAAAGACTGAGCGTGTGTGTCAGTGCTGAAAGTGATGGGGTGGTGTGTTTTATGGGTAAATTGAAGGGTCTGTTGAAAGGAGAGAGATGAGCCCCTCTTACAGTCTGTGTGTCTGTGTAAGTCTGTGTGTGTGCCTGTGTGTGTGTTTGTGACAGTTTCTGTGAGTGTGTGTGTGTCTGCTCCCTCTCCCTTCAGTATCAGTCTCTTCTGCTTGATTTCCGCGCTCTCCTCCTTGCCTCTCCTCTGCTCGCTATGCCGTGAAATGGTTTTTCACTAGACCATTACCCCAACCAGTGTGCTACACTACTGCCACAGTCCTCTGTGAGTGAGAGGGAGTGTGTTGAAATTCTGTGTGTGTGTGTGTGTGTGTGTGTGTGTGTGCGCCTGGAGAGAGAGAGGGGTGTGTATTTGGCTGTGTGTGTGTGTATGTGAACTGTAGCTGCACTAGAAAGATAAAGATTGTGCATGTCTTGTTTATGTGTGGGGAAAATGGATTGTGTGCACATGTTGGTACGTGTGTGCATGTAACTCTGAGTGTGTGTCTGTGTGTGTGAGTGAGTGAGTGTACATGTGTGTGTTCGTGTGAGAGGGGAAAAAAAGAGAGGGTGTGTACAGTATGTCCCACACAAGCTCAGCTGTACTGTACTCCTGTCACAGTTGTGAATGCGGAGAGTCTACTTACTAACATCTAATATCTCTCTTTTCACACACACACACACACACACACACACACACACACACACAGAGCTACAGGCAGACTAACACAGGCAGCTGTAGTTGTAGTCGGCAAGTCATTCAGCTCACAAACAAACTGGCTCTGGTTGAATGGTTTTTGGGATCGTCATTCTTTCAGCTATAAGGATCTTTCTCAGTAGAACCGTATGTATTTTGTTACCTTGGCATAAAAAGTTCTTTCACAGTGCACAATATACACACAAGCTAAATTCACTGGAATATATCATTTGAAATTACGGTGAGATGCTCAGTGTTGTGCACACCAGGTTTTCTTGTGAATCAAACACTATTTATATATCTGTTATATTTATTCCAAACTAATGTTGCTGCATCTATAAACAGAAATGTAACAAATCTGTATCACACAGGCACACACACTGATATGTTACTTTATTAGGAAGGGAACAAGCTTATTTGTTGTCACTAATTTCTATCAAATTGATACCATGCTGTCATGCTTCACCGTACACCATTGTGGTTGTGCATGTGCATACATATACATATATACATATATATATATATATATATATATATTGCTCTCCATACACTTCCTCACTTCCTATGCACACATGCACATTCACTGGATGTTCATCTGTCTGTGTTTACTCAGCATGGTGCATCACACAGTAATCTGCTCTTGATCCATGTGTATATATGGAAACAAACAAAGACTCATACACTTAAGCTGAGGAGCACCCAACCACACAGTGTCTGTGCTGGAACAGGGGGTCAGGGTCACGATCCACAGCCTTTTAAAGGATGAGGCTAGAGATGCTTTATATTTTTATAATTTTTTCTCATTGACAATGAATCCCATGAAAAGACCAAAACCTACTGTCAATTGATACAGCTAACAAGTATTGACCCTGTGGCCGACGCCTAATAGGTTTTATACCTCTGTGCCATAGAACTTCATTGTTGTCCAAAAATGAATGAAAACACATAAATGTGCAGCGGGAGACATGTTCTTTTATTACAATGAACGCGGGCACTGTGGTCTAATGCCACATATACAGAAATGTGTATTCATCGGCCAAAAATAGTCCTCAACAGATGCGCTATTTACTCTTGAGTGATGTTTGCAGCTGTTAAATTATAGTAAGTAAATTATTGAGCCTTTTTAAAAAATAAAACTATGTATTTGTGGGGTTTCTTTACAACAGATAAAATACAGACAGTTCTGTCAAAACTATTTTAACTGCATTCCCTCTTTCATTCATTGTCTCTTCACCCCCTCCATTCATTACTCTTTACTTTCTCTTCGCCCCCCTTAGTCATCTCTCTCACTTCTCCGTCACCACCAGATGTTGCATTCATTCCCCCTCTCACTTCTCTCGCTATCTCCAGTTCCCACTTTTAACATCTTGTTTAAATCCTGTCGCTAATGTCCCCTTTCACCTCCCCACTCTGCCGTCTCCATCTTCACCCCATTCACTCCCTTGTTTTATAATTCACCTCTCATCTCGTCTCTCTCCCTGCCACTTCTGAATGTCTTCGTAATATCCCTCCTCCCCTCTATATCTCCCTCACCAGCTCTCCTCAACTCATTTACTTCTCATTCGCTCTATCTCTCTTTCCTCCTTTCTTCCCCATCTAATGCCTTTTCATTCTTTCGCTCCACCTCTCTGTTCCCCTCCTAATATCCCGCTGTCTCTCTACCTGAGATATTGGAGCTATAAAGACAGGTGTTCAAAAGAAAGCAGGACCAGCAAATCTGTTTTATGTGCCTCCTGGCATCTTTCCCTAGAATGCAGAGAGAAGAGGAAAAGAGAAGCAGGGAGAGAAGAAAAGCTGTGGTCTGTGATATCTAATTCTCAGCACCTTTGGCATTGACAGTATTGCCTTGAGTTGAGGAGAGAAGAAGAACCTAGTTTTCTATAAAACCTTCAACCTTTTGTCTTCACCACTTGGGACACTCGCATACGCCTCACCCTCCTTCCATTATGCACTTTTGGATCTAAGATCAACTCTTTTTCCACCATGTGGGAACATGCAGTACACCTTACTTTTAAAGGACATTATGGAAAAGTGTGCAGATGACATACAGTAATGTCCCATTGAAGATACAACAATGTACTTTAAGAAACAGTTATGTGTAATGCAATTTTATCAGATGGAGATGTGTATTATGAAAAAAGAAAAAACACAATTTTACAATGGCAAAGGTGTTATGGGCTAAATTTGATGGGCTATTTTCAGAGACTCAGCATCACATAGACCCTGAAGGGACTGTGTAATGCAGCATGTAAGTTATTTTTATTAGTAGAGTTCAGCAGAGTTACAACAGTCACCCTGAGTCATATATCCCACTCTCTCACCCCACATCATATTAAAATGAGTCTCATTTACAATATTAAGTGTGTCTTACAAAGAAAATGGCATGTGTGTATGTGTGTGCGTGTGTGTGTGTTTGTTTGTATTTGTTGAGGTTGTCGTTTGGGGTTTAGTCGGGGTCTTTAAGGAGCGCCGCAGCAGCTGGAATCTCCCTACTGAATAGACTGGGATAATCTCTGAGAGAGAGACAGAGAGTGTGTGTGAGAGAGAGAGAGAGAGAGAGAGACGGGAAAAGAGAGGAGTGGGAATAAGCGGAGGAAAAGAAAACTAGATGTGAGGATGAGAGAGAGAGAGAACCAGTGAGATGAAGAGTAAGAGAGGACACGCGAGAGATTGAACTGTCAGCAGCTTGACTTAATCTTTTTTTTATTTTTTTTCCTCCTCAAGATGGAGATGAGACGTGACTCTGTGTATGTGTGTCTCTGTTTGTGTGTGTGTGTGTGTGTGTGTGTGTGTGTGTATTTAAGTGAGACGACTCCATTCTGTTTTGAAGTAACCTAATCTAGGATGGAGACCCCCCCCCCCCCCACAAAACCCCTCAGAAGACCGAAACTCTAACTCTAAATCCCTAATAACTAGCCTTTGTCAATCCTAAATTACCCCTGTATCACAAACACACACACACACACACACACACACACACAGACAGACACAGACACACACACACACACACACACACACACACACACACACACACACACACACACACACAGACACGGACAGACACACACATACACAGAAAATTAGGGCCTTGCACACACTGAGGCTCACAGTTTTTCAGTTTATCAGTATTTGAGGCAGGGAAACATATAATTTGGGCTTTTACTTAAAAATATCAAAACTTTATGATTTTTAAGCACAAACTAACCAGTTGTGTCTCTTCACTAGATGCCAGGCAGAGGGACAGATCCACGGTTGGCACCACGTTATGAAGAGGTGGAACGTCAGTATGCCTCCTTACCAAGGTACTGCTTCTCCTCCTTCCCTTTCATAAGGATCTCTTCTCTTCTCTTCTCTTCTCTTCTCTTCTCTTCTCTTCTCTTCTCTTCTCTTCTCTTCTCTTCTCTTCTCTTCTCTTCTTTTCTCTTCTCTTTGAAGCCTCTAATTAAATCTGCACAGTCTTTCTCGTCTGTCTGTGTGTCTCTGGTGGCCTCTGTCTCAGACAGGAACTCACCTTATCCTCTCCCTGGGGAAGACACACTCATACAGGGGTTGAAAACTGATCCCTGACTCCTGGTTCTGCTCCCCCACCAAAACCTTACTTTGGCTTTTGCACAATCAGTAGTTTTGAAAGTCATCATGAGTGTCTTATCTGATGTTTTTTTTGTCTCCAACTTCAGACATCTACTATTATACTGAGGCTGCAAATTTAATAAAAGTCTTTAATTTTGGCAGCAGTTTTTTCTTTGTTGTATTAAAAATTGACACACAATTTCCAGCACCTCACTCTCACACAAATGTTGTAGACATTATTACAGGATAAACACCTCATCATGGATTTATTGGCATTAGTGCATGTATTGCAACTTGTTTTCTGCTTTACGAATCAGAAACTAAATGAGCTGATGTCATTTAGACACAGATTTTCAGTTGGTTTTTGGTGCTCTGCAGTCCGGTTAGTTTCATACTAGATGATGGTATTTGATAATATAAAATTGTTGGGCAAATTGGGAGGAGGTGCATTTTTTTTTAACTCAGGAAATATCATTGCCATACACTTTGCTAATGTATATCATATTAGTTAGGATGCCGGGGAGACAGCTGTGGTCAGATTGGACCGTCCAGCAGGGAAACATAACCACTCGACTATCTTTGTGACCCGTGCCGTAGCCCACTGCCCAATGCATTTAGTTGTTTTTCCCCTAGACAGCATGAAATATCACCAACATTAGCCAACACAGGAACAATAACAGCTTCCTGAGTATACTAATCAATTGCAAAAGGATTCTTTCCATTTGTCTCATGATGGCTTCTCTGGTGTAGTCAGACACATATTCTGTCCCTGAAAGGCCACAGTTGTGTAATATGTTTATTTAAAGATTCCTTGAAACCACAGCTGTTCACTGACCATTGAAACATGTTAACCCTCAACATCAAAGACATACTTTATTCTCCAGCCATCATCACAAATCCATGGTTCTTCACTCGCAACATCGCCACATTCGCCACCTGAAAGGCCTCGACTCTCTTGTAATTCCCTCTCTCTGCCTTTTCTTTCTCACCCATGTGATATCTATTTTTTTTTGTCTTCATTATTTCTCTTAATGAATTTAACTACTTCAACTTCACTCATTCAAACTCATTCAATAAATGTATTCAAGTTACAGTAAAAGCCACCAGCTCCTTCTCACCTCATTTTGTTTTGCTTTTAACTACCAACACCTCAGCAGACTAACAAGCTAACAACAAATGTTTCGTTGTTTGTGTGTGTACGTGTGAGAGAGAGAGAGAGAGAAAGAGAGAGAGAGAGATAGGAAGTCAGTGAGTGGAAAGACAGACAGAAGTTTTGAACGTTAGAAAGTTTATAGTCAGGTTCCCACCCCTGTTAAAATGCTGAGGGATGGCTATTTCACACCTCTTTCGTGCGTGTGCGTGCGTGCGTGCGTGCGTGTGTGTGTGTGTATGTGAGAGAGAGAGAGAGAGAGAGAGAGTATGTCTGTGTGTGGGTGATGAGTTTGGCAGATGGGAGCGAGAACAGTGATGATAGTTTTGAGGTCTGGCTGTGGTATCTGAAAAGCCTTGGGAAATTGGACACACACACACACTCACATACAGTACACCCTGTCTCTGTTTCCACTTTCAGACATGCACTTTAATCCGTAAATGCTGTGCCAATTTTACATGTAGGCCTCATGTTTGAAAAGGGCCCCGAGTCATTTTTCCATAAAGGTTACTCTGGCAGTCCTTCCGACCTGGTAACAGTTCTGAAACATTTTCTACATGTCTGAAGTGTGATTTAAAACAGTCACGTGACCAGTAATACAGTTTTCTTACATATGATATTTTTGCATATACCATACAAATGAAAACTAGGGAGTAATGCTTTAACTTTCAAGCAGCAGATTTGACTCTGAAGAGACACTTTCCCATGTTACACGGGCTAAATTATTTTTTGTAATTAAAAAAAGAAAAATTGCTGTAAATTGGATGCTAAACATGATGTGAGCATTGCACTTCAGCCCATAACAGCCTCTCATGAAAGTTTTCCACAATGAACACATCAATCTGAAAGCTGTTAGTAAATACACAGATTAACCCAGAAATGTTTTCCTTTTCACAGATTTTATGTCTGAAAGAGACTCATCTCTCTCCCTCTCTCTATCCTCTCCTTCTGCCTCTGCATCTCTGGCTCCTGTCTCTCCCCTGCTGTCAATTAACTCCGGAGATATTTCAGTGTCTAAAGAGTCAAGGGAAAGATCATGTTTGGAAACCACATCCAGGCTGTTGACCTTATGAAAACATATTATTTCTCCACTAGCCCAGAAATAGCTGGCAGGCTGTGTGTATCTAGTGTCTGCATGCCTGTATACCTGTATATGCGAGTTCGGGAGGGGCCGCGTATGTGCATGTGTGTATGTGTGAGTTTGTGTTCATATTATTTCCAAGTGAGTCCAGAAATAGCTGTAGGGCTGCTTAGTCAGGTACTGTATGTTTGACTCAAAATCAGTTAACTGGAGCACTGGGATCAATGTGCAAATGTGTGTGTGTGTCTGTGGTTGTGGGTGCGTGCTATCACTGTGAGACGAGGTTTTGATGGCTCTAAAATTAAAACATGACCCAGTAGAAGCGGATGATGTTTGCCTGCCTAAAGCAGAAGCACTTTACCTAACATACTGTCAGCAAATGTCACTGCGTGAACTAGAGAGGAGTCTGCTCAGGGTGTATCGTATATTTTGCTTCTCCATAAAATAATTCAGTGTTTAGCAAATGTGATGTATTAGAAACAGATACAAAGGTACTTAAGTCATTTTTTTTTTGCCAAAGTACATGTTTTTAAATCTCACAACCTACTACTGCTTCCAAGGGCACAGGTTTGGTCTCAACATTGGTGGGGGACTTTTCTTAAGATCTGTATTTACATTTAAATAAAAACTATACACAGTAACAGAGCAATGACTAAAAGTAAACTTTAGGAAATTACTTAACAGAAAAGAGAAAAAACAAACAATATTCTTTGCATTTTTGCATCCAACATCAACATCTTTATATTCAGTAGGCCAACCAGTGTTGCAGTTCACCCTTTGCCTCTTGATTTCGCATTTTAAACTAGCTCCACCTTGACCAGCTACAACAGTAAAGTGCTGCCAATCCAGTGATCCATCAATATGAACGATCTAATAATGTAAGGCTGGCGATGTTAGCTAGCTAGCAGGTTTTCATTTTAAATCTATGTGGCTACTAGATAGTTGGATTACTACCTACTTACGCTCCGGGTAGTGAAAAAGCTCCTGATGTCTCTTTTTTGGAGGCATGATATCTACAAAGTACAAAACATGTTATGTGTGCTGAGCAGTTCAAGCCTGTGTTTGAGCGCTGATAACTTACTGTTGTTAGCATCTCAGTGTCTGGCATTAAGTGCAATATTTGTTGATGATTTGAGCCACTAGATATTTCCCACCCTACCAGCCAATCAAATGCTAGCATGCGTCAATCAGTCGTCTTGGAGACGTAGCCTCTGGGGCTGTATATTGGAATTATCACATCGGAATGACACAGGGTGAACTAGTTAAAAATCACTCAAATATTGGTTGGGATGTGTCCCTACTGTCCATATGCAAACCTACGCCCATTCCTTCTACTAGTATATCTGAAACAATCTTACAGATAAACCCAAGTTTCGTGTTATCTAATGCTAAATATTAATGCATTAATGCACTTAATAACTTAATATCTTGGAGCATTTTTCTCCAGGTGATCTCAGTCCATCACCAGCTTGTAACCCATTTGAACATTCAGTACTTCACCCGCTCATATATTCTCGACTTAATGATCTGTGCTCAAAATGCAGAAAATAGCACCCTTAACTCTCTTACTCTTTTAAAGTATTTTTCTCTTTAGAGCTGAGAGGTGTGGGTTTTCATGCAAAAGGAACGTTGACAACACAGCAAAGAAAAGAGGAGAAAACACAACACCGCATGTCCTTTCACTTCAAATCCTCCCAAGGTCTCCTCTCCCTGCCATTTTCTTAAAATTACCCCCCCCCCCCAACCCAACCCCCTCATCTCACCTTCCTTGTGTATTTCACCATTTTCCTTCCATCCCACTTTCTCTCAGTGGTGTTATTATATCAAAACAAGGGACCCAGCTGAGAGTGAGCAAAGTGTCACTGTACCTCTGCCCATGTGACAGCCACTTAGGATTTTAAATATTCAAACACATTAATTCTGGTTCGTTTAGGACCAAGATTGGAATTTACATGTATGTGCTTTTAGAGCAGGCGTATGACAAAGCTGCACACTTTTTGCACACTTTTTCAGTTTCAATTAGATTAGAGTGCACAAAGACCTGAAACAAAGAGAGAGAGGGAGAGGGAGGTGTATGACATTCAGAAAACATTCCTGGCTGGAATCAAACCCAGACATTTGCGGTTACATGGCATGAAACTGCTCTCTAATTTTGGGTTAATGTTTGAGAGTGAATGTACATCTGTTTGACATAAATTCAATGATTTGTATGCACACATGCCTATTACTGTGGTTGGGTGGGTGGGTGTGCACCTGTGTGTGCGGGTTTCAGTCATTCTGGGGTCGGTAGATGGCTATCAAGAGTGTGTGTGTGCATGGTCAACATGATCAGGTCGCCCCTACCATGTGTGCGCCATTACTGAGCCATTTGCACATTGTCTCTCTCTCAAGCGTGTGTGTCTACATGTGTGTCTCACAAACAGCCATGTCCACATGCTTGTTTTCATAACAAAAACAAAGTCAAAAGAGAAAAAAAAGGAAAAGAAGACCAATATAAAGGTGACAGATTGCACACCAGGCTCATCTTTACTGTTAACAGTGTTAGCTTGTGACAGGCTATTGACCATAATAATCTCATCAAGAAAGAAAGAATAGAAGGGAACTATCTTAATAGATAAATTGGATTACATGGAGTGATATAACCCACCCACTCATATCAATAAACTAAACCCCTCCCTTTGTGTTTCTCTGATGTGTGGCGACACCCTTTTTCTTCCACCAGACCGTGTTTTTGTTGATGACTGTTCTTGAAGACCTCGTTCTTGTGCATGTGACATGACTCTGCTCTCCAAAAATGTCAGCAGTCCATTGGACCAAACATTGTCTCGACCCAATTTGATTAGTCAAACACCCTTTCCCATTTGTCCGAGTTATTACTCTTATTGGATTTAAAGAGCCAATCAGAATTCTTCTTCAGGTTTCTGGGAAGGCTGTTACTTCCTCATTATAATGATAATTAGATGATTAGTAATTAGAAAGCAGATGTCGTACTGTGTCTTGTGTCTCTTTTAGTTGTATTTCCTCATTTGTTACCCTCCACTTTCTGCCTGGTCTTTCTTCTTCTCTCGTTCTGCCCCTCCTCTTCTCTTTCTCGTTCTCTCTGAACTTGGGGTGAAAAGGGCATTGTTGAATATCATTTCACTCTGCTGAGGAGGGAAATGAAATGGGCATGTCTCTCACTTCTCTCTCTGTCTCTCTCCCTCCATCTCTCTTGAAAAGACCTCCCAACCAGGACTGAGAGTTTCCCAGACCACTCTACAACTTCTGCACAAACCGGCCCATTGTCCAGTTGTTTTTCTGCATGTCTCTGGACTCACCGAGACTCTGCTTGTTTGTTAGGCATGTAGGGGATCCCAAGAAAGACCTAGCCTCTCATGAACCATGCCTCACCACCCCCCACCCCCCGCCACCCCACCCCTCTCCTTTTCTGACCCTATCTTGTTCCTTGCTTCTAGTGTTTCTAATGTGTTCACCAATTGCTGCTGTAAAGACTTCTGCTCACAGCTTTGATCTTCATCATGGATTCTGAAATGCTGGGTTACAACCCATAATGTGTTGCAGAACCAGTAGGTCCTGGCATGACAGCAGTATGATATGCTTTCATATGTCTGGCCCCCGGGGTGAGGGAGGAAATTTTTCTTTCAGGCCCCAGCCGGCGAATGTTAAACAGGTTCTCGGGAACCCTGGAGTTGAACTGGTGTTAAGTGATACTGTGCTCATGTGGAGTCGAGGAGGTTTACTACAAGTTGTGAAATTTACACACATAGATTTTTCATTGTGGCAGAGTAATACCCAAGTAATGAAGCTTATCTTCAGTAGTTAGCACTAGAGCCAGAGCGTTTTTCATTGCACATGCTGTATAAAGTCAAAATTCACCTCTTATTTCAACTGACTATTCATCCAATACTCATTCAAACTGGTGTCACATCCTGCTTTCTATTATGAATTTGACTTTCTTTTTGGGAAGACAATGGTTTGCCTGTACTTTGCAGCAGATAACGAGGCATCAGATGTGTGGGAAATACATTAAGGAATTATATGTTGTTATTTACTGAATGAAGAACAAGAAAATGGACTGTGCTTCATACATTTCAACAGTTGCAGCTGTGCAATGTTAACATCTGGCAGCAGCCTAATGACCATCTGTTGTCCCTGTACTGCTGCAAGCATATTTTTTTTCCAGAAATTCTCAAAGTTATATTGCATAGTTAAATGATAATTAAATGTGTTTTCGCAAGCATTCAAAGTTCTTTTTCCCCATTATTTAAACTATGATGTGCAACATGAGTGTGTCTCACAAACCGAGCTCATATCACATTCTTTGATACCAAATGGAAGGCACCACGAATTGTTATGATGATTTATGAATCTGTTGAAACAGGAAGCAGCTCATATTACCTCAACAGGCAGGGGTTTGACATTAAAATAAAATGAGCGAGGCTGTGGCAGTCAAGTTGGTGAATGTACACACACATTTACCTCCAGCTCCAACGTCCCGCATTCACGACTCAAGTTGCAAATACACTTTGTGTTTTCAATGAAACTTAAATGTAACATTTCTGCCAGTTTTTAACGGTAGTCATTGTAGCAGTAGTAGTGAGAGGCTTAGCAGCTGCTATTGCACAGGTGAAGTGTAAACCATACATTTTCTGTACAAACAGAGAGGACGAGTTTGCGCTCACCTCTCTGTGTGTGTTTGTGTTCCTTCCTAAAAGTCCTTTCATTCGAATCCATGACCGTATTTGTGTGTATGTGCCAGTACGTCCCTGGTACAAGCACAATTTCAGAACTCTTCCTGTACCAAATTAGTGGCTATTGAGGGATTGTAATTTTGTCAGCAATTTGTATCCTGTGGTCGTGCGCAGAGCAAAATGTCCCCAGCCTGAAACTATTACATCTTGTTGAGGTGAACCTTATTGGCTCAAGATGTGATATAATGGAAGCTATTTGAATGGGATATGGTGTTACCAGTAATGGATTTCATGATGTTTCAGGAAGTCACCCACTATACTGCCTATAAGTGGTTATGTATGACGCTGCAATAACTAAATGTCACCTTTAGTTTGACTAATATCACGCAGTATAGATAGACACGGCCCATTCAGATACTTACAAGGTGCAGCCGCTTCACTGCCAATGTGATCAGTCTGTCTTTATGGTTGTTACACAGTGAGGTATCTAAAAACTGATATGGCTAGCGACTCGGTTTGCACCATTTAACATGACTTATGGCTTCATTTCTACAGGTTCTCTCTGCAACAAGGTCATAATTCCCTCGGATATTAGAGTTTGTGAACTCATTTAGCTTGTAAGGTGCATTTCTTTTCATTGATGTGATAATTGTACATTTTTATAAAGCCGTTTCAATTACTTTATAAAACACCCTTAAACATTTATTAAACATTTATATGTACAATACATATATATATTAATATATATACAGGGTGTGTTAAAATGATCTAATTGTATATTACAGTGTCAGTTTGTATCTTCTTTGGATGCTGTCACTATATTATTGTTCCTGTTTGTAACACAATGGGGATTTCCTGGCATCTGCATCACCAGTTCTGATCTCATAGGACAATTTCAAGATGACTTGTGTTCACACTTCACTGGGGGTGGAATGTGTAACAGGTGAAGTGACAGAGAGAGAGTGCAATGAAAGAAGAGTTGCAATGACATGAACAAAGGGTCTGAAGGACTGATGATGAGGTCGTACGGACCATGTTTCTGATCCATCGGCTCATCTCTCATATGCCACGGTGATCACAATTTTTTTAATTTTTGAAAATTTTTTGAGGAGCCACATGCAGTAAATCGTCAGTTTCTTTGATTTTTGGCTGTAGCTTCGTCACTCAGTTTCCAAATGGCATGGCCGTATTATGATGGGAAGCAAAAAACCACTCCAAATCCCCATTGTTCTGCCCTCTCTGTGTTTCCGAGGCAACAGTCTCCTACCATCTGGAAGGCCCTCATCCCTCAGTTCCTCTCACTTTCCTCTAATGGGTTTCTCCTCTGTCCTTTTTCCATCTCATTTTCTTTTTCTTTCTGTACTGTTTCCTCTTTTTCTTTTCACACTTTTTTTCTAAATTTTAGCACTCTAATTTGATTCTCTCTCCTGTTTCCTCCTTCTCGCTCTCGCTTTTTCTCATACTTTTCACTTTAAGTACTGTATTACTGTACCCTTTCATTTGCTCTCCAAAATCCTCTTTTTAGCCTGCTGCGGTCATTTTCATCTCATTCCCGCCCGTCTTTGTCTTTTTTTTCTCTCAACACTTCCGCCCTGTTCTTAAATATGAGTACACCATACACAATACTGATACACACATATTCCCCAATTTGTACACACACACACACACACATACACACACACTTATATACACATATACACACACACTTATATACACAGGGGAATGTAATCATGTTAGTTTCCTGAGCTGGTCAGTGTGTAATTCATGATATCCACATGGATTAATCATATTTGACAGAACTTTATTGACAAAGACAGATAGGAGCCCCTGAAAGGTGTTCATTTTCATTCAAACATGAACTATATGAACATGCGTCCTGTGTGTGTGTGTGTGTGTGTGTGTGTGTGTGTGTGTGTGTGTGTGTGTGTGTGTGTGTGTGTGTGTGTGTGTGTGTGTGTGTCTCTAAAGTAGGGCCTATTATTCTCAGCAGATGCTGACCTTCAGCATGCCAGCTCTCTGGAGGGCAGCACTTGTTTCTCTGCCTTTTTTCTTCTTTTCTTTTCTTCAGCTCCATGCCCCCCCCCCCCCCCCCCCCACTCTCTCTGTTACTTATTCTTCCTCCCATCTCATTTTCTGCTCTTTTCTTTCCCTCTCTTTCATGTTTTTCTTCTCAGCTTCACAAGACTTCCATCGGGGAGGCTCAATCTCTTCTACTTGTAGCCCCATTTATCATCCCATTTTCTTCCGCTTTCAAATCTGAACTCTCTCTTTTTCCCCGTTCATTTTCCTCCACCTCATTGTCTTCTCCTTGTCTTTCTCTTCAGCACTTTTTACCTTGTCTTCTCTTTTCCTTGACTAAGAGAGCCTGTTCTGCATCTTTTGGCTGAAGAAGCTTTTTTGGAAAACCTTCTTCTTTCTCCTCCCCACCTTGTTCTTTAGAGACACCCTGTGTCTCTCCCTCTCTCTAGGTCTTGTCCACTTTTCTTGTCTTTTCCCTTCTTCCTCCTTCTCCTCTTCCTCCTCTTTTGTCTCTCCTGTCTGGCTCAGGCCTCTGCAGACACACCTTTTTGTCTTCTGTTTACACCGTCTTCTTATTCTCTTCACATCCATCCCTTTGGACGTTTGAAGGGAATACAGATGGAGATTTTTATTCTTTAGTGGTCTGCTCTTTGCCTGTGAGCTCCTTGTTGGCCAGTCGTCCTCATACACGTCTTTGGCAGGCACAGCAAAACCCAAAATTAGCCAACACAAAAGATTGCCTCTTCATTTTTGTTAATAAAACAATTCCTAGTGAAATAATGTATGATTTCTTTTGAAAAACATAAATAACACAAGTTGAACACTCCCCTCTATGAAAGGCCTATTGAAAGATCCTGAAATCATCATTGATCATTGATGTTCATGATGATAGAATATAAAGCTAGCTTAGCTTCTGCTGCAGTCACAGGGCTGCTAATGGTCCACTCGCTGACCAAATGGTTGTTAACTTTACCAAATGGTATTGAGAATTTGAATGTTATGTCTATGTATTTGGTATGCCACCTAATCCTGGCTGATAATACCCTTACTTAGCCTTTGACCCCTTCGTCTAAGTGTTTGGTGGGAACTGGTGGAGTGTCATGTGACTTCAAGAGGTCAGGAGGCAAGGGAGGTCACACACACACACACACACACACACACACACGAGCATCAGTACAAAACACACTGACAGCTGAACCAACAGAATACCATCTCTGCCACACACACACATACCCTCAGTCCCACAGTATGTAACTACTTAACCATAAGTAGGAAAACAGCTTAGTGTCTTATTGGGCTTCTCCTAATAAAACAGAAGAACCTTTCTCCGCTGCTTCAGGCGCCACTCTTAATGACTTGGCTGTGTTCTGTTAAGAGTTTGTTTTTTCACTGCTCACAGTTAAGACACTTCCAGATGCCACATACTGTACCTGTGCGGTGTGCTCACACAGCAGCTTAGAGTGATTTTACTCAGCCAAACAAAGTCAACTGCCGATCACGCTGAAAGTCTTACCTCCCTGCTTGATGCCTGAAAGTCTTTTTTAGCTATACCTGCCTGATGAAGTTTCCGCCACCACTGCTGCACATGTTACACAGGGTATTATAGCTTCACCTTGGCACCTGTGCTTCTGTGCATGGACTAATGCTAGTAAACATAGTAATGAAGAACAATACATGATGGAAACTTCATAATTACATCTCAGGATCCCCCTAAGGATCAAGTGATATAATTGGATTTTGAAGCACTTTGCGGCATGAATGTGCATATTAATGAGCAACAACTAATTTCCTTGAAACTCATCTAATGTTTTAAAGCTCTAATTTATAGAGTTCATAATGATGCCACATGTGAAAATAAAATGTTTTTTAACTGTCCTTGTTTAATATGTAATTTTACTGTGGGATGGCGTTGGGCAGCCTAGTTTATATTTTTTCCATCTAACATCTAACTGGCAAATTTGATTATAATGACACATTATATTTTCATTCCTTCATAAACTGACTTTTAAAAAGCATTTATAAAGTACTATATGATTTTGAACAAGATTTTCTTTCATAAGTCAATTTCAATTCTCACTTGGTGCTATAATTTACAGTATATTGATGTATCAAGCTCAAACAAATTTACTAAGCAGCTCAAAACCAATATTTAATGTAATTTGCAAAAACCCCAAGATGTGACACAAATAGACTTTCCTGTCTTCCCCTACCCTTCTTCAGATGGAAGATAAAATATTTTCCCCACCCTTCATTATTTCTCACTTAAGATTTTATTGCCTCATTGTTTGGACTGTGATGCCTCCGTGATTAAAGCTTCATAATGAAGTATCACATTAGGAAGATGAAACAAAATTAAAGTTAGTTTAACTCCAGAGACATTATATCACGGCGGCTCCATTTTCGCTGTGGCTCCCAAAATGACATTACGACAGAAGTTGTGGAACAATTTGAGCTATTAATCTGTTTTATTACCAGACTGTCAAAATATCGTGACTCTCATTGACAAAGAATCTGACACTGTTGAATGCAATTTGAATATATGAAGCACTTTCCAAACCTCAAACCTAGAATGGGTTTTAAATGGATATCAACACAAGGTGAGGGCTCAGCTCTATAAAGACTCATAAAGAAGATAACTGAATTTAAGCTGCAGTAGTTTATCTCCTCTTCCTCCCTTTGCTCCTCTTTCACTCACTTTAAATATCACTCTTTACCTCCCCCCTCTTCCCTTCCCCTCCTCTTCTTTTTCTCACCTTTTATAACCCTCCCTCTCTCATCTGAAACTTCTCCTCTGTTCTAATTTTGAGGCGGTGTTGTTTGTGTTTGTGCTTTAGTGTTTGGTTTTATTGAGACAATCCATCTGCGATGTGGCTGTCATCGGCTCTCAGGAGTTTTTTAATGTGTTGTGTCACAACGCTAGGGTCTTGTCTCTCTTTCTTAAAGATATTTGTGTCTCTCTGAGACAGGCTGGGATGATAGATGGCTATGCATGTGTGTGTGTGTGTGTGTGTGTGTGTGTGTGTGTGTGTGCGCGTGTGTGCGTGTGTGTGTGTGCGCGTGTGTGCGTGCGTGCGTGCGCTTCTACCAGTATAACAGCTGTATCCAGCCCTTTTAGAAAGAGTAAGTGAAAGTGAGTGTGTTTATGAGAGAAAGGGGCAGGTGCAGAGGACATATAACAACTCCTTGTTTCTTCTAAAATCCATCAGAAATCTCCTAAATACCAGGGAATTAGAAAAGCTCACATTACTCTCAATTACTGTCAGACCTGGAGAGGAATCTTTCCAATTATCCTTTCAAATGTCTAACCTATGTACTCTGAGAGCATTATCTACATAACTAACAGTGTTAAAGAAGTCATCCATAAGCGTGGATTACATAGTTGATTTTCACTTCCATGCCGTTTCTGTTTCTGTTCTGCCTGGAACGGTTTCAATTCTTTCGTTTTGGTTTGATTACTCTCTCTGTTATGTTAAACTAGTTGTTGCATGTGCCAGGAATTTGTTCTCATTCATTACATCTGTTTCCCTCTTTTTATCTCTCCCTCTCTCTCTCTCTCTGTCTCTGTCTCTCTCACACATACATACATGTACATACACACATACACACACACACAGACCACCAGCCTCCTCATTTGGTCTTAACTCCTCTCCAGCTGTGTGCCAATTTGCCTCCTCCAGAGTATGTGGGGTTTGGGGAGGGGGTGATTAGGAGCTAGCACTGCATTTCAGCTAAAGGTTTTCAGCGTGTGTGTGTGTGTGTGTGTGTGTGTGTGTGTGTTCTTTCTTGAGTGTTTATGCAAAATGTTGGGTTCTCTGTGTGTGTGTATGTCTACATAACAGTTTTAGCTCATATACTGTATGCTTATCTGTGTGTGTGTGTGTGTGTGTGTGTGTGTGTGTGTGTGTGTGTGTGTGTGTGTGTGTGTGTGTGTGTGTGTGTGTGTGTGTGTGTGCGCGCCCCAGTAATGGGTTCCATCCTCATTACCCAGTAATCCCCAGCTGCTGTGCAGTGCTCTCTGGGTTCCTGGAGGGAGAATTCCAAACTTGCCAACGGATTTACAGCAGATTCCCTAAAGATTCCCACTGGATTTCTGCTCCATTCCCAATATGGAAACTCTCATAAGACTCTAGGGCTGCAAATAATGATTGTTTTCAACACTGACAAGACTGCCAATTGTTTCTTTAATTAATCAATTAATCTTTTAGTCTGTAAAGAAAGATTGTAGAGACAAACACCTGCTGTGACTTGTTCTAAGTTGCATGTGTTGTCCAACCAAAAGTGGAAGATATTCTGTTTCTAATGCTTTAAAACAGTGAAAGCCAGCAAACGTTTGACAAATTGCAACAGGCAAATGTTTGGCAGTGTTGTTTGATGAATCAGTTATTAAAACTTCTGGCAATTAATTTTATTTCGATTACTTAATCAGCTAATCATTTCAGCCATGGTAAATTTAAAACATAAGTTAGATTTGCACCCTGTTTAACACCCCTATAAATTAAATGATTAAAAGTGTCTGTAATATACTTTTGTTGTCATATTTTATTTTTTCAATATTCCAAGCTTGACCCAGCAACTGTTAAACTCTACTCCTCCCAGAGAGCCAATAAATTGTCAAATAAATTTCCCAGATGTTTTCCACTTGATTTCCAGTATATCACTGTTAGATTGCCAAAAGCAGTAAGAGTGGTTTAGAGAGCAGGCCACAAGCAACCAATAAGCACAAGCTCATTAGTCAGTCCTACTAGCCAGTACAGTACAATTTTCCCAGTGTGTTTTTAGGTGCCTCTCACTCCTCCTTGCTCCTTATATTCATCTAATTTCCTTCTTCTTTAAGCCATGTTTCCCCTTTAATTTTTTTTAGTTCACTATTTGTGTTCTTCTCAAGTCCGCACTTATTCATCCTCCTATCTTTAGCGTGTCTCATCATCATCCGCTGGGCCTCTCTGCTTCATTTCATTTTCTCTCTATTTACAGGTTTGTTGCAAATGATTGTTGAAACTTTTTTTTTTTAAAGTGACATCTTGTACGTTAATTTGACTAGTGATTGAGAGCCTAAAAACTTCAATCAAACATATATACGTAAAGCATTTCTTCACAAAAGCTGCTGCTGATGTACATTTTATAGATGCTGTTTTTTCTCCCTGCTGCCTACTCCTCCTTCTTGTATCTTCTTCACCTCTTTCCCTCTCCTCTTATCATTGTTTTTCATCTGCAACTCCCCCCCCATACCTCCCCTACACTCTTCCTCCCCTCCTCGTATCCCTCTCATCTCTCTCCTCCTCTCTGCCTTCTTCGCCTCCCCGTCACCTCTCCACCACTCTTATCTCTACTGCTTGGTGACACTATCGTGGCCGGGGGCCAGATGCTGAGTGACAGACTGACCGACCGATATGGGCACAGGTATAGAGGCTCAGAGGTGGATAGCGAGTCATGCAAATTGGCTGGCAGGCAGACTTGTAGCCATAAAACTTTCTAAGAAGGAGAGAGAGAGAGAGAGAGGGAGGCAGGCAGACACATGGACAGACGGGGCAGCTGGCGGACTGACGTGTTGGTAGGCTCTCTAGCAGAAGAGAAGCAGACAAAACGGCTGTGGCTATCAAGAAAAGAGACATTTGAGACATGTAGCTGATATGTTCACCCAGAGTGACTTACAATAAGTGTAGCAGAATAAGTCGAAAACCAGAGGACAGATGACAGATAGGCTGACAGATGAGATGACAGAGAAGCAGAAATGTAATGTGCTCACGAAACTCGCACACACACACCCACAGACACACACTCACATACACACACACACACACACACACTCACATACACACACACACACACACACACACACATTCAAATACACACACACGCACTCTCATGGCTGATATGGAGACAGGAGGGGCAGGAGCAGTCATCCCAAACATGATGGGCATGTAGGTAGTTAGACACTTTTCCACTGCTGACCACCCAAATTGCCACACACAGGCATCAGCATGGAGACCACCAGCACTGTGTGTATGTGTGTGTGTGTGTGTGTGTGTGTGTGTGTGTGTGTGTGTGTGTGTGTGTGTGTGTGTATGTATGTGTGTATGTGTGTGGGTGTGTGTGTATATACTGATGTACAAATCTGTGTTTGATTCAGTCGGTCTGTCTCTGTGGCACATTCCCATTATCTCCAGGCAACAGGCAACAGGTCAACTCCGTGATTGGTTGGAGGTTGTGGAGCCCCACCCACTCAACTCTGCATATCAATGATAAGTGTCATTATGACACTCAGTGAGAGTAACATGATTCTGCTCTGAATACATTTCAACACAAGTGCAGGCTTCACTACACATTATGTCCAAGTATATCAAGCCAATTAGTAAATATAGACTCAGTCACAACTGTAACGCATTTTTCAAACACGTCTCACATGTATTCACATATACAAACAAGCATAAATATACTTGCTATCAAAAATGGAAGGATTAAGAGAATGGAAACGCGAGCGACAGTGAGGCAGATGGGTAAATAGAGATAAGATGAGAAACAAATGTAGACAAATGAAAAGAGACAGAAAGACAGAGAGATAAAATGTAATACCTCGTCATGTTAGCTATGTGAATGACACGTGTTTGTGTACTTGCTTTCCACTGGGCACAAGACATCGATATCTGTTAACAGGACTGGACTGGATTACCACAGCTGTGTGTGTTTGCGTGCATGTTAACTGAGCCCGAGGCTACTTAAAACTGCCACATGTCACTTATATTCTGTTTGCTATGTGATCTTTGGCTGGGATGGGCTGTTGGCTGCGTGTGTGTGTGTGTGTTTGTGTGTGTGCCTCTCCCTCTCTTTCTCCCTCCTCTCCAGTGCAAAACAAATAATTTTCAGCAGATTTTCATGAATATTTCAGCCATTTAGTTCCTGGACCAAACAAAAAACAACAAACTCTAACAAAGTGTTTGCAGTGCCAGCGGTTGGTTGATGATTTGTTTTATTTATTTCAAGCCGAGCGAGAGGTTAAAACTGCATCTATGTGGTGCAGTCATTCAGGAAGATCATGTTTATTTCACTGATTGTCTTAATACAATAAGTTGGAGCGAAAGGACCTGTACTCACACACAATGTTAAATGTTTTACGTCTTTTTCATTGCAAAGTAAAATCAATTGGGTTTTAGAAAACTTGCTTTGTGTTTTTTCTGATGGCATCATTCGTTTCAAAATTGTGCTGTTCTCTTCTCCAGACGGGGTCCGTTGGATCCAGGTGACTACCCCATGCAGCCCTGGTCTGGTCATTACCCCGGACCTCCCCAGGCCGCACAGGGATACCCTCAGTCCCTGTCCTACCCTAACCCCAACTCCCAGGCCGGTCCGTCTTACCCTGGCTACCCACCCAGCCAGCCATACCCACGGCCAGGTGACCCTCGGGGCGTTGACCCTGGCTACTACCCCCATCCGAGGTAATTAGACGCAGGGACGTTGCTATACACCACATGATGCTGCACACAGAGGTCAACCTCTAACATGAGTCAGATTTACATTGTTTTTACATATATGCATAAATATATATACATACATAAAGATTTTTACATTATTTTTGAAATTCAGATTTTTTGACACTATTGATTCCCTCATTGACATAGCTTTATCTTTTATTCTTCTCCTCGTTTTCCAATGTTGTCACTGTACTTATTTTATCACACTGCTTGATCACACCTTGTTTTCTGCTCCTAGCTCCCAGCAGAGAGGGCCCTTGCGGCAGGATGTGCCCCCGTCTCCTACCCCTCCACTTCGTGGACTACGGTACGACACTATGATGCGTGGAACAGGGGGTGGAGGCTACAGGTAGGGGCATTTTGTGGATGAAGACGGTCCCAGGTAAATTCTGAGATCTAAAATCTTCTTCTTTTGTTTCACAAATGACTCAGTTCATCTACTTTAATGCCTGAATAATGTTCTGAAAGTTTAACAGATAAATTTAAATCTCTGTTTGATAAAAGCAGTCTGGAAATGTTACAGCTGTAGATTTTAAGTAAGATGGCAAACCTGAGAACATGTCTGACCGGTACAGGCACCTGATGGATCCTGGTCCAGACCAGTACGGCTACACTGGGGAGGGAGGAAGACAACAACAGCAACACCAAACCAACCCAAGGCAGAAGAATGCAATGACTGCAGCTGTGTAGACGAATCAGGTCCAGAGATAAAAAAAATAGCAACATTTCTTCTCCTCTACTTTTGCTGCTCCGAATAAATAGAGTTGAAACCACTTAATGGCGTGATTCGAATCACCACTGTTATCATCCATCTAGGCAGTTGAATAGTATACGGTAATACACAGACAAGCAAAGGTAAAGGAGGTTAATTATAGCGTGGCTGGTGTGATGCATAATGTCTTTTTGTTTGAAGTCATTTAAATTGCTTTGAGTCTTCCCGGAGTATAAAATTAGCACTTTTCTTTTTTTTTTTTTGCTCTTTTCTATACTCTGATTAAGTCATCTCTTTCAAGAATCAGTCAGGGGCCCAGGTAATTGGATCCATTTAAATTAAGCCACTGAAGGCATAAATACAGCTCTGCACACACATATTCTATCTCCTGCTGCTCCACCGACATGACAAAAACATAAAATACCCTGAAAAGTAACATTTAGTAGCATGTTGCACACCTGTCAATGTCAGTACTTCTGTGTTATTATCACGACTGAAGCAGTTCATGTTTACAAAAATGTGATTGTGGGGCTCCGGACAGGTTACAAATACGTCCGAAGATGTCGTTCTTGTTAGTGACCGCTGCCGAAACAGAAAAATCACAGTAACCCTAAATGTAGCATTGTGCAGTAAAACGGTATATCCATTTATGCCAAAACAATAATAAAAAAAACTCTACACAACATTAAGAGTTTGGGCAACGGTTACAGTCAGTTAAATGAAGTGCTCTTTTTGAGGCCTCACCGTCTCAGTTTGCCAAAACAGGGAGAACTCCACTTTACCAATCTCTGTGAAAATACAGACTTAGTGCTCATGATTAGTGTGATGATCAAGTTTTGTTTTGTCATTATGAGTTATGGAAACATTTTAACAATTGAAGTGCACTATACCACAGCGGAGCACTGTATGAATTATCTCTCAGTGTAATAATATGCTTTTAATAATATAATGCTATGACTGCCTTTCATTTTTGGCCAAATCATGTCTTTGGTTTCAATATATTTTTAGTCCAGGACTAGATAACGTCTGAATCCTGTCTGGTTGTTAGTTTTCTGAATGACCCTGATTCTGCATTAAAGTGAGCCCAGGACAACAGCCTTTTAAACCACACTGCAGAAGTACAACATCTCAAATGTATGTATTGTCATTTCAGGACATATAACAAAAGTTTGTCTTTGAATAGTTAACTTTATTTAAAATGACCCCTACTTGAATGTATGATAAAGTTGCATGGATTACGTTTTCATCTCTACTTAATCCAGGTAATCAACCTGTGTGTTGTGAATCGTTCCATCATGACTGGAGTTTATGCTCAAGGTTTGGTTTCATCAGACATCCAATTCAGAGATAATCCATTGCTTTAAACAAAAAAAGCTGACAACCACTTTATGGTAATATCAATGTATAAACTTTGACATTCTGGAAGAAGCTCCGCTAAGAACAAGATGATCATTTCATGATCAGCAAGACACAAACCAAAGCTTTTTAATGCTGCCGCCTCCTCTGCTGGGAGTAACTCCTAGTATCTAGACAGTATTTGTTTCAAAACATCTACTCTTACTAGAGATGAGCACATGTGTGATATCGGCTTGAACCTAATAGACAGCAATGTAAAATAAGTAGGGGGATGTAGGAAATGAGCAGAACTCCAATAATGCTTTCATATAATATATCAAACCACTACAATGTGCTGCCATGTATTAGTGTTTGTACTAATCTTGTTTTCTTTTGGAGCTGGATGTGCAGCTGAGTTGTTTAAGCTGTTAAGGTGTCAACACTGTGCAGTAAACCAGGCAGAAAAGGCTTTTTCTTTTTTTTTTGGGGGGGGGGGGTTAACGTACTAGTTATTGAGCTCGTTTTCACTCTGTGTTACTCTACAAACCTCTTTCTCTCTGTGTTTTCTGTGTCTGACATGTGCTGTAGTTTGGGAGTGAAGGATGTTCACTGCACATCTCTGTGACCTGGTGGTGTAGGCGTCAGTGTATGGTGAAGTGCACACGAGTCCTGTTGAAAAATGAATTGGGCATCAGAGTGCACTTCTCACTGCTGCGCCATAGTGTATATCCATTTAGCCACTTACTGAACCGTCAATTAAGTGTAACTAAGAGTTGGAGTCGAGCTTTTCCATTCGACAAAGCTCAGCAGTATTAATTTCAGTGGAGATTAAACGGTTAAAATTACATTTCAGGATTTGGTGAATTGCATTTATGTTGCTAAAACTGAGGATGAAATGCCACTAAAGGATGAATGCTTAGAGTAATTTGACTGAAACCCATGCAAGAGAATGTGAAGTAGATGTTTTCTCAAAACCATGTCATTTGCTTGTTTTGTTAGAGAAACTTGGATCTTGATTAGACAGAGGAATGTAGGCCGGAACGTAAAAAGAAAGAGATGTGATAAAAGATTTTGGACAGAAGGAAAGTAAGGATGGGAGGAAAGAAAGGAATAGAGGTGAGGGGATAGGTAAAGAAGCGAAGAAAGACATAGAAAGGAAAGAGGGGCATGGATGAAGAGGAAGTAAAGAAATGAGTAATTGATTGAAGGTTTTGATGCAGGGAGGTGGAAGAAATGGTCAAACTTTGGGCAGAAGTTGTTCTGAAGTAGGAGGAGGGTTACAGGAGTGGGCTTGTGTTTACTGAATGTAGAGACTTTGGCAATTACTTTTTCACATGCTATTATCACTTTTCATCACCAGTATGGACGTATAACTTCCACATCTGACTGTCATGGTATGTCTGAAAATACGATACAAGAATGTCCTGGTGGTCAGCTCATCTGTCACTTATAAAGAACTGACACCAGAATAATTCACATGCCCATGTAGGTCATTCACTCTTTAGCTCAGTGCTAACATTGTAGCAGGCAGAAGGTTAGCAGCTAAACCTCCATTGATACTGTACAGTACTGTGCGTACCATTACCTCAAACGTAACAAAAGTCAACAGTAGGTCACATCACAAAAGGTAGTCGGGTTGTAAACGTTAGTCTAAATAATCAATGAATCCAAGTGTACGATGTTAAGAATAAGACTGAAGGGGAAAACAGTAAAATGCAACGTGATAACCCCAGGACCTTCTGGGTGATGAGTGACGATACGTTACAGCTGATAATCGACACTGCTGAGTTAAAACATGTGAATCTGTTGCCATTATATCAAGTTCTCTTCATTTACTAAAGGTCAGTTTTAATACTTTTTTCAATACTAGTTTCGTGTGTGTCACAGTGTGCTAAAGAGTGAGCAGGGAGCACCAGAGAAAATGATCTACTCGGGTCACATGGATGATTGTGGTGTCAACATTCCAAAAATGTTTTGCACTCCTTCAAGACAGAATGAGCAGTAAATAAAGATGGAGGTTGTCTGTTTAACTGTGTCTGAATGCTGGGTCAGTGCCTGGTGAAGCTTTTTTTTTTTTTTGAGCTACAATATACTGAGATGTGAACATTACATGAAGGTGTATTACTGTTATTCCTCTGATATTACTACACAAGTCACACGCATGTAACTCTTCACAAGCATTTATTTTCTATGTTTTTTTGTTTATTTTCTCTTTAATGATAGTTGGTGTTGTTGGTTGGGTGTACCAGAGCCACAGAGTGTTAGGCTACTGTTACCATGCTACTGTAAGAAAGAGGTACACTGCATAGTTTTCATCACTTTTCAATTCATTTAGTTTTTCTCAGTTTTTTCAAGTTAATTCTGCAAAAAATTTGCAACTTGATTTTTTAAAATTGGGTAAAACGAACACGACATTGTGATGTAGCATGGGTAAAAATATGAAACATCCTGTGTGTATCGCTCTTTGGTTTTTGGCAGTACAGAATGAGTTGCACAAGATGAAGGTACGAACCAGAACCCTCCTTTTGAAGAGTTCTGGTGCTCCTGGTTCTCCAGTGAATGAAGGAACCAACTAAATAACCTCTGTCATAGACGTATAACATTTTTATTAAACTGCTTGTATCCAAAAATTCAAAAATCTCTTTTTATAATGTTGTAACAATAACAATGATTTCTATTATTATTTTCCCACATTTTATATTTATGTATATAACATCTTTTTTGCATTAAAATATTCATTACAAAACACATTTTGTCAAAGATGTTTCACACATGTTCTTCTTTTTTTTGAGCTACAATGCATGCCCAGCACATCTGCTAAGGTTAATTAAATATGAGTCAGGAGAAATTATTTCCCTCATGTCCCCCATACCCTGCAAGGTGAATCATTAACATTGCCAACCCAATTTAGTCCATCATTTAAGCAGCTGATAAATTGTACCTTTTGTGATAAGAGATAGATGTTGGCCCCAAATTAATGCAAGACTAATTATCAATTAGAAAAAGGAGATAAAGTACACTGATTGCGGTGCAAAGTTTTTTTTGAGTTTCTCTGGCACGGTGCCATCGCACTGCTAGGTCATATCCCTCCGATTAATAAGCATTTAGTCACAGTCTGTGGCTTAAGGTGCTTTCTTATTTATCAGACACTATGGGTGCTGGACTCGGGCAGCAATCAGAGAAGTAGTAGTAATGAGACACAGAGGCCAAGGGAATGTTTTATCAGTCAAGGCTTAATTAGCATATCCCAGACCTCTCGGCCAATGGGGAGAGGAAGAGGGAAGTAATTAAATTCTCCTGAGTCACTGCCAAGGTTCATTTTGTGCACAGTTTTCAGTATGGATCTACAAACTGTGTCTGTGCGTGTGTGTGTGTGTGTGTGTATAATTTCAACATTCAATGTTCTGATTATAATGTCTATTTAAGTCCTACTGTTTGTGTTAGAACTTAAATTAGTTACAGAGATTAATTGCAGTGTACTTCTGGACCCCTCTCACGGTCTGGATCAAACGTGTCAGTGAAATGGAGCAAATGAAAAGAGTGAGGACGGATTCAACGACTGGTCTATTTACCTGACTGATACATTTTTGGCTCTACAGCTGTGTCCCAATTCAGGGGCCGCATCCTTCGGAGGCTGCATTTGAAGACTGATTGCGTCACAGCAGCGCGACTAGGCAGTCCCATTTCGAATGGCTCCTTCATATGCGGCCGAGAAATGTGGCTTCCTTTTCTTGGGCAACAAAGAGTGGATGCTTTGTGGCCCAATCTAATCCCAACAATGGCAACAGAGAGGACGAGGATTACACTTTTAAATATAAGTATTGGGTTTCAGCTCAGTTGAACAGCTAATGGTACAACTGTTTAAAAAAACAAAGGTAGTGAAACCTAAAGTTTTTTAAAAAAAAAGTTATCTATTGTCAAGTGCTTTGTGACAGAACAGTAAGGGCGGGCACAGCTGGGGACGCAAAGCAGAAATCCTCTATAGGCCAAACTGTCTCATTTCGGTTTTGCCTATGTAGTCTATGACGGCTACGAAGGTGTGGCTTTTGTGGAAGATGTCATCCAAAGGATCCCGCCCCTGAATTGGGACAAAGCTTCGCAGGGTTTTTTTTAGATGTGAAATGAAAAGATTTGATTTTGCCATTAGTTTGAAAGAATTCCTGTGAGAGTAAACAGTTGATACTACTGTTAATCTCACAGTATTGTCTTCACACTTGGCAGATCTGTGCAGCTTTAAGCGTAAGTTTTTGCTTCACCTTATAATATGGATGAGTCATAATGGTTCTCACAAGTCTCCTAAAACTCCAACTGAGCTGGACTTCTTCAGCTTGAAAGAGCAAAATGTCTAAGTAAATGAGCGACTGGTGAAGGAAGCCGAACATCCAGCAAGCCGAAACTAATAACAAGCTCGTCACATTCTAGTGCAGTGGTTCAAAATCCTTTTGACTTGCGACTCAATATAATGTAGCCGTTTGCTCATTTTGTCTTAACATAAGGCTAACAGTTAGCTGAGCTGCTACCTACAGCTAAATGTTTGACGGCTTTTTTTTCCCCAAACCCAAGAATGGCTGCATACTGTCAGGTGTTTTTAGTGACTGTATTCAGTCTTAAGGTAGCCTCGGAAAATAATCAATAAAAGTGGAAGAGCCTGAGAAAAAAAATGCTACAGATTTACATTGTAGACCAATGCTTGAGTGCAGTAGACAGGGTTTCTGGAGAGGAAACGTATTTTAAAAATGTATTTATCTCATTATCTCTAGTGTCCCCCAACTTTCAGAATTTGCTATTTTCAATACGGGAAGTCCTTCTTTGATATCACGGCTCTGTTTCTGTGAGACGTGTGTCTTCTAGTTTGGTCAGAATCACTTGTCCAGACATGTAATCTGTCCAGTTTGTGACTAACCATGGAGTAACTTCCCAGACTTCCTGACCGACTGGCTGACTGAGTGGCCCTGTGCTGGGTTTCAGAGACTGTTAAACCGGCTGGTTGATTCACTGACTGACTGTACAAACAGGTCATTGACTGACTGGGTGTGTAATTGCTCCAACCTCCCTCCCATGGCGGACTTGGCATGCTGTAATTATTAGCAGTTATTATTAGTAGTTTTAATAAGCATTGGAAGCCATTGTAATTAGGATTTCCTATTATGAGTAGCTGCCAGTTTGTGGACGTGTGAGTGTGTGTGTCTGCTTGGCAAGGTATTGTTCAGTTGTAGCTATTATTGGCAGCCTGGCAGCCTGCTTTTTGTTCCCGTGGCTTCTGATTGTTTTTCATGTACACACTGTGTTTGAAGGCCATCCTTGGAACTGCCAGACCTCCCAAAATCCTCATTAATTATTGTCAACTTATGATCTTGTTTTCTCTCATTACCCCTTTTCCAACAAGGCAGTTTCAGGGCCGGTTCGGAGCTGGTGCCTAACCTTGAACCAGTTCATCGGGTGTGGACAGCCAAAGAACCGGCTCTTTAGCCAGGAAAACTGGTTCGAGTGGGGCACCAACACATTGCTGATCTAGAACGAAGAGGATGGTGGGGATAGAGATGGGTATGTCGTGACCAACAAGGGAAGCTATAGTTTTGTGACTGCCATTTTTAAAATTTGGAAATGTTTAAAATCACATCAAAATGTTTTGATGTCAATGTCAGCCAGGAGCAACACTTGTAAAGAGTGCCATTGTTGTTGTTGTGCTTGGCGCATTGCTTGAAAAGCGGAGACGTATACAGATGTATACAGATGTATACAGTGACGTAATGACGTGACCCTATGGTGACTCTCGAGCCCAAGGAAAAGTGAACCAACTGTGAACCAGCACCTGGGTTCACACTGGGGGAAACGGGCTTCATGACTAAGAATTTATGATTCATGTGTGACTAGCACAGATCACATTGTGTTTGTCTGTTTGTTTTTTTTTGACACAGTCACATGGACACACACACATATCCATTTTAATCATGTTAATATAAATTTACCCCAGTGTTCATGTCTGTTGCCCCTGGAGCTTTGCTGAGTTTAAATCATCATTGACTGAAACTGATGCTGCAGTTCAGTTTTTGTTTGAATGAGCATTGGTATGCAGAGGTGATACACAAGGCCAAATGTCAGTTTTCCATTAAGTCATCAGATTTAACAATCCCATTCAGCACTTTATGTGGACTTCAGAATTGTTTAAACTTTGTTAATGTATGTGTACTCAGGAACCAGTTTTTGTCAACAGTTTGTGACCAGTTCAAACAAAGAATGATTAATCCTTCTCAGAACAGGGAACAGAACATGGGGAATTATCTAGTAGTTCTCAAGAAAAATGCCCAAATTAGAAAGAAGTGAAAAAACAGTTAAAACACAGAAATATGTGTTTTCTACTTTCCAGTTGTTTTTAAACATTTCACAACCCTCCCAGGGGTCACAGCACCCTGGTTTGGAGCCACTGTTCTAGTTAAATGAATCCTTTGAAATACAGATAGAGCTTGACCTCAGCTGTGGGAACGCGTGAACAAGCCAATGACCACATACTAACAGCAGAGAGAGCAAAAGGGGAAGTGTTGATTATGGAAAATTCTGTTTGGTGCATGTGTGTGTGTGAGTCCAAAGATTCACATCCTGACAGGGTCATGGACAGTGTATTAAGAACACTGAGTGTGTGCTATTAAGAGTTTGTGTGTAAAAAATTACATTTCCTCTGTCCCCTGTGGACAGTAATGACTTGTGGTAAACTCCACTGGCAGCTGTTTCCCCTTTTCCCGTCCTACACACACACACTCTCACACACACACTCTCACACACACACACACACAGTGGTAACCTTGAGGCATCTTGCTAGCGCACAAACCCACACTGTCTCTCTCTTGCTGGATCCTCGAGGCCTGGCTTTGTGTGCCAGGCTCAATCCACATTTTACTAGGCCACACTCGGTGGGACCTCTGGGTGTGTGTGCTGCTGTGTTCGGCTGCTTGCCAGCATTGTCTCATGATGTGAGTTCAACCTGAGACTTCCAGGACAGAAGAGAGCAGTCAGGACTTATACACAAACAGAATGCAGGCGTCTAAACTGTGAACAAAAAACAAACACACAGTATAGTAAAACACTACTTATCTTACTAATGTAGACACAAATACAAAGACTATGAAGTTGTTGCCATGTCTCCATTTAAGGCAGCTGAAGTGGCAAAACCTGGCACAGCTTCATGTGGATTTCTAAGTGATCACACAAACAGGAACAGAAAACATATCCACAAGGCACACAATGTCTGCTTGTCTTTTACCACACATATTTTTAATGTTTGTGCAGTTTGCTCAGTTCAGTTCAAACAGGACTTTAACAGTATTTTACAGGCAATTGCCAGACCTATCACTTAGAAAGACTAAAGCTGTGTCATGGTTTTTACTCAATGTGCCTACGTATAAAATCCAGCACGTGTACATGCGTTCTACATCTTCAGAAAACACACTGGAACACAATCCTTCGCTGGGGCAGTATTTAGTTTGTCAGGGGAGGGTGATGAAAGGAGAACAGAAAACCATCAGTGAGAGAAAGACAAAAAGAGAGAAAACAGAATTACTGCTGCTTTTCTCCAAAGATGAAAAGAAGTTGCTTTATTCGCCTCAGTGGTTGCCTGCTTTTCTGTCATCTTCTTCCTTATTGCCACAGCAAAGTTACCCACCACCATACAAAACTTACTCATCCTTTCATTAACGTGATTCTCGTCTCTGCTTTTATTTATATTTTTCCCATCACCCTTGTAATTTTTTTCGGTTCGTGCATCTTTATAAACTTTTGCTGACCTTGTAATGTAATGAAGTCTAAACTAAAAATTTGGTCTTATGTTATCTGTTCTCTGCTTCTGCAGTCATTTCAAGAAATTAAAAAATGGCGTAATTTTCCATGAATGCAAATAACTCATTGGAAGTTTCCAGTGGAGTCTGACTCTGTGGTCAAGACACGAATCTTGCACACAAACTCATATGAAATTTCAATTAGAGAAAGAAAATATGGAATTGCGAAGCTGTCACTCAGCAGCTGTGACAGCATTGGCCTTGTTTTATCTGACAATTTAGCTTTTTTTTGTGAATAATATTTAGTTTTCTAAAAATAATTACAACAGAATAAGCTGGATAGAAAAGCAAATCATACAGAAATGACCGGCCACACTAATTACACAAGTGACCCGTCAAGGCAATTTATTTAAAACAACAACTGTTGACCAAAGTGCTTCACAGGGGGATGATAATTAGAGTCAGATAAAAACACAGTAATAAAGCACATCATAATGAAACGTGAAATAAATAAAATAAAAAATAATAATAGCCTGAAACCTCACAATTTCATTTTAACTTAATTGGAAAGGACCATATGCATAAAAAAATTCACCTGTCTGAAAAGTACCCCATTTACCTTACACTGCTGTACAGCACCTAACATGCTGCAGCTTTTCAATAAAGGTGATGTTTTAGAAAAGCGGATTCCACACGTTCTAATCCCGCCTTGCCCCAAATCAGGTCCAATTTAAATTGGCAAAGGGATCCCAATTCTGCATATTTTAGTTGAATATGCAGGTCCCTTGGGGCACATAGTGGCCCTGGTGTCTAACCACCATGACAGTTCAAGCCCAATCAGGGACCTTTATATAATGTTGGTCCCTATCTCTCTCTCCCTTTGGTTTGCGTCATCTCTTTACTGTCGACTCTACAAGAAGCTGAAATATGTGAAGAGAAAAGAAGCTACAGGTCTTGAGAAAGTGTTACATAAGATAACATGAATGATGCATGCTGTATAGTCAGTCCACCAATCAAAATGCAACAAATTATCTGCATCACTTTTGTTTTCTCCTGTTAATTATTGTGTGTTTTACTTTGAAAGACTTTGCAAAGGCAGCCAAGCCAGCTGTTGACTTTTTTCTGTGAGATACCTACACTTTTATGTGCTCCCACATAAACTGATAAGACACCACTAAAGCTACACTGTCATTTTAAAGTTTTGTGTTTAATGGTCAGTTTGTTTCTGGACCAAAGTACACAAAGTAAAATCTTCTTCTTGCACTTGCACAGATTGCCTATGGGCTTTGATTTTTTTTTGTTACATAGCTTTAGGAGTAACTCTGTCAGTGCAAAACCCAAGTTTCTCATTTGTATGAAACATTGGGGGTCCAGACATTACTTCGTAGACCTATTGACATCAATACGTCCCTTGTTGTTACCATCCTGCAAGCTTGGCAAGCCCCCACACAAGGCACTGCACATAACTACTTCTAATAAAGGCTTTTCTTTAGTTTTACAGTCATGCCGAAAAGACAGTGTTCTCAATTGCCTGGAGAAATCTACTTCATTTTTCCCACAGTTCCCTCTACAGATCCAAAGATATACTGTGAGCGCGGCACTTCAAGGAGGACTGCTTCAAAAACCATGCACAGTCAGACCCCTCATTTTTGCAACGGTTGTTTGTGTAGTTCACACTTAATGTGACTGAGTGGGGGACTCGGCCTGCATTATTATTGTGGATCTGTGTTGTTTAACTGCTTTGCCGGCGGCCTGATCTTCATTAAAGTATTCCAGATTATGAATATTGTCATGTAAAGTCTATTGCAGACTGTCAAGCAACTTGATTTGCAGCACTTCTCTTCCCATTTCTGCCTCTTCCCTCCTTCTGGATGCCTGGCAGTGGGTATGCTTGTTTTCCTGCTCCAGTCCAGTCCAAAACTCTTACTTTGAAAATCTGTGGATGAATAGAAAGAACTACAGGAAGGGAAAAATGCTTTTTGTTTGATTAATTAAAATTAAAGTTCAAAGCTGTTCTGCTTTGGGTCACAACTGTCTTGCTTTCTTTCTCCCTCCCTCTCTCTCTCTTTCTGACACAAACACAGACACATACACACTCACATTTTTCATACAGCCATGGGGAGCTTTCAGCCTATATACACACACCCAAATCACACCAGTTACAGTCAGTCACAGGGATGGGACCAGCATGACATGAGCAATTATAATCTTCCAAAAATACATCTCCTTCTTTACACAGTCCCTGTCCGAGCTAATAGACTCTGTAGTTGAGGATTTGTGTT
Organism: Seriola aureovittata; assembly: GCF_021018895.1. NCBI lineage: Eukaryota > Metazoa > Chordata > Actinopteri > Carangiformes > Carangidae > Seriola > Seriola aureovittata. The sequence goes on from NC_079374.1 coordinate 21,003,347, forward strand.
CAAATCGCTTGAGGGAAGGAAGCAAGAGAAGGGACAGTGAAAGAGAGAGAGGGTATAAACTTACATGCACAAATATATGCCCGTTTAGCTTCTAATCCTGAGCTAGTGATTTGCAGTGAGCACACAAAACTCATGAGGTCTGCGTTCCTCTTTCTTCTTCTGTTATGTGCTTTACGTAGGCTACAAATTGTTGAGCCACTGATATCATTTCTGTGCAGGGCAGTTAGAAAAGGAACAACAGACTTAACAGCCGTGTCATGTTTTTTTGTGAGACAAGATGCTGGAGTAAAGTAAAAAATGGAAACGGATAAATATGTGTGAAATAGGAGGAATGATTGTGTACAAACATTTCACCACTAAACACTTAAAGACACAAAGGGAGACTTTAGGAGAAGAGGAGAAAGGGATGAGGACTGAAGGAGAGAAAGAGGGAGGGGCTTTTCCAGCAGAGGGGCACATGAGGACAGAGAGCTCACAGATGACAGGAGAATGAAAGATGAAGATAAGTGGAGAGAAAAGGATATTGTACACTTGTTTCTGTTTCTCTGGTATGCAGTTAAACCGCTAATCTATCATTGCGTCTTTTTTCATTAGTTTTATTAAGAAATTCATGCAACAAGCGATAATAAATCACGCTGTGGATTTAATTTGAGGCTGATTCTGAATGATGAGCTATGACTGGCACTTAATTTTCAGTCCATTTTCTCCATTTTTTTTTTTCCAGCAAGTATCTTTATGAACACTCAACATTAGCTGCACTGAGGATTTGGTGTTACTGTTTTAATTCAGCTCTTTTTTTCCCTGCTGTTCTGAGTTGTACACATAAATATGCACCTCCAGCAGAGATCATGAATATGTTTTAGGTTTTATTTAGTTTCATGAGGTTTCACCTTTTCACTAGTTAGTTTGACTCACCAGTGGTTGGACTTTCCCGATACAGTTGTATTTATACTACAGTTAACTGAAGTCTCTTAATCACAAACAGAAGTTCTCATTGTAAAACCAATTGGATGCACCAGTGAGAATATTCAAAGGGGGTAAATACTTATGCAAACATGTAAAAAATATTTTACATATTATAATTTAATTTTAAATATTTTTTAATTAATTTAGGTCCATATTTAGAGCATTTAGAGACATTAAACTTTTTCTGTTGATCAATGTCAAAAAACATAAATCAGTCTTAGTTATAGACGATAAAGTACAGACTTTCAAGAGGATTGAATATTTTTACAGGAATAATTAAAACAGTTCACATTTTCTGCTCTTATTTGACTGTAGAAACATGACTGGAAATTAGTGGAGGGGGAAATGGATGATGTCCAACAAAGGTGCCCGGCTGGACACAAACCAGGGACATTGTGGTTGATCGCTGGTGTGTCAACCCCTAGTCCACCAGGACACCCCAGAGCCAGACCATGTGAGACTTGATTTGTGATAGAGCGGTAGAGTGGCTCCTCTGTCCAGTCAGGGTAGTTGGTCAGTCAGAAAGAGATAAAACACTTCAGTTTATAAATCAGTTTTAGAGGCACACTTTATATTGGATTTAACATCCCATGCTTAAGGAAAGTCTAGTTTTTATGAGCAGGGACAGAGTAGAGGGGACAATGGAGCAAAAAAAAGTTGAATGACAAAAAACATATAAAAGTAGTTGGATAATTTTGATGTATAGTTTTGCAAAATAAGTCAGCTCTTTCTTAAAATTAAGATATATGAGCATAAAGTGCATAAGCATGTAATATTTCAACCTCCACTGGGATGAAATGGATCCTCTGCCCTCTACATGCCTACGAAATCAGAGCCCCATTGACAAAGGTATAGCAGAGTCACTCATGATGAATGTCTAAATGTAGAAACTCGGAGTGATTTTAAGTAACTCTTACCACCTGCTCTGGAACCAAAAAGGGTTTAGAGCAGAGTTTGTTAAATCGGCTTTCTTGAACAGGCCCTCGTGCCATCACTCCACTGCTCCCGATACTCCAGATGGCTGGACCGACTCTGCTTATAAGATTCATTTGATACCAGTTTGTTGCTTGTGCCATAAGTTGATCTTCTCGTGACTGAGTGCCATGTGCTGGCATGGAGAACTGGTGGACAGATTCTCTCCTAAAGCCCATTTTTATCCTCTGGAAGGATGCAATGGAGCAATAAAAGACAGAGAGGAGGAGATGGATGGAGAGAGTGAGAGAGGGGTTTATCAGGTCGGGACCCTCCAAATGTCACCCACTCTCCTCTCTCCATCTGTCTCACACTATCCTCTGCCTCTCTCTTTTTGTCACTTTGGTTTTTTCTTAACAGAGCAGTGGAATTTCTACCATGTACCAAATGTCAAACAAATGCATTTACAGAGTAAATCTAGGCAAACAAATTGCAGTTGAGGTGGTTTTGGAGGCACTTGGATGATCGGCCTTATATCCGGCCTGTATAAGGGTCACATGAACAGCTCCTGGATTGTTGTTAGGGAAACTGTTTGGAGAGCGAGTGAAGGATGAAAGGAAGAGTTAAACATGGATGAAGGAGTTAAAAGGGATAAAGAGTGCAACAGGATGAGGATTAGCTGTCGTTTTCTCCGCAGCCGATTTGGGTTGTTCCCAGACTTTGTGTTTGTATGCTGGTCTTTGGGATTCTGTAGATGTTTTCCTGAAGGCTGTAGAATGAATCAACCATGGCAGGACAGCACATGTAACAGTAGCAATGCTTCATGATTTGGTACAAAATTTCCACAGTTTGAAGTTTATTTTATTCCATATTAGGCATTGATTTCCAACTAACTGTGGTCATGCTTACCAGGTGTGGGCTGCTTCTTACCTCTGAGCTCATGCTCCTGCTGCCTCCACTGACTTCATTAGCTTGCTTCTCAGAAGTTTCTGCTGACTCACATACACACACTCACAACAACACACCGCTGTGCTTTTGGCAGCCCCAATTTCTTCCATTCTTTGTGGTTTTTGCATCATAGTGATTTCTCAGAAGCATGGATACACACACCTTGATGACTCTTGTTATTGGGAAGCTTGTAGAGGTCTTAAAGGGGCTATTGAGGGGGCAAATGTGGTTTCTTGCCAGGAGCAGGTGGTGTTGATTGTCACTTCACAAGAGCCTCGGCCATTGGTGCATTTACAAGACAAGAGGTTATTAATACGCCCTCTGAGCAGCGCTACGTCTTCAGGGCAGACTGGAGGCTACAGTGAGTCGCTCTCTGAAAGTGATGAGATGGGCTGAGGCTAGCTGGTTAGCCTGCTAGCTTCAGCAGAAGAAAAGATGTGATAGAGACAGGTTAACACTGGCGTTGCTTTCCACCTCTGGAGACAGTTCCCGACGAGTAAAGGAATGAATTTTGATGTACCTAACTTAAAAATGTTATTTCTTACATATCGTGGATTTGAGTGAAATAGTTCATTTTCAGTTTGTACTGACCATAGAGAAAATCTTAATGTGTGTGTGTGTGTGTGTGTGTGTGTGTGTGTGCCGTACATAGAGCATCACAGAGACCATAACACTTCCAAACACTGTCCTAGAGAGATGGGCCTTGCTTTAACTGTATGTCTGTCTTTGCTAATATCACTCTGTCTGTTGTATTAATACCAAAAGTAGGACAAGGAGAACATCTTACTATGTTAGTGTTTTCATGGCAGGGTGGAAAGAGAAAGACACTCAATTAAGAAGAAAATGAGAGCATGCAAGGTCCTCATGTCTATTTGTGTAACAGTGTGAAGGGCATGCTTTGAAAACAAGGCTCTCTGAATTAAATTGACCTCACAAGCAAGGCTTCCATTTTTGAGCCGGTTTTACAATTGATCACATTAAACTAAAAATAGAAAAAAGGACAGCTGCCATATTTTCATACTGAAGAGTAAAATTTTTTTTTTTTTCTTTTTTAAACAGCCAATTGATGGGTCTCCATCCACTGAACGATACCTCTTTCCTCCTGTAATAAGGGGCTGTCCTCCGAGCTGGTGAAATAACATTGGTCTCAATGTGCAGCCAGCTGTGAGTCGAGTGCGCACTGTCTACAAAGTGCAACACAGAAAACAGATACTACAAAAATATTCAATCATTTCCCTCTTATACACAGTAGTGTCATGAAAATCACTTCACACATCAACAGTTTCCTGTTGGTTGTGCTACAACTAATTTTGATTAGGAACATGATACTGATCTCTTTCTTTTTGGCCGCATTAGACTTCCATAATAATGAGTCTGTTATGTTGAAACAAACATAAATGCCATATTTCCATTATGTTTTCGACATTGTTTTTCTCTTTTAACCACATCATCTTGTTGCTCTTCTGCAATGGTTTAATGGCACACGAGTTTTAATCCTGATGAACTAACTCCTTATATTCACACAACAGTGGTGGATGGAAACATGCGTGAATTTGCATTTTCTTTTTCCTAATTTTTTGGATATTCAGCTAAAATTTGAGTTACATATGGATGGACACTCACCTAATGATCTCCAATTCAATTTGTAGAGTTAATAAGGATGGATGGAGAATCACATTTTCTCCCACTATAACCCAATAGAAAGAGAAGATTGCTATAAGATACTACTGGGAAAATATTACCAACCACAGTTGTGTTGGTGTTGTATCAGAGAGATTTTAGCATATTTGCTGAATTTGCTTAAGTAAGTGAAAGATGAGGAGGAATTTACATGTGTTGAGACATTTGAGTATCATAGAGAAAAAAAGAAACAAATCAAGAAGAAGAACAACAAAGTTGCAGAGAAATGATCAGAGCGTTGTTTGAGGTTAGGATATCTTTTTTTGTTGACAATCTCCATGCGGATCAACTTTAAGCTCTGAGTGTGTGCTTTGGTATGAAAGGACTTTGTGACGAGGGGGGTTTTGGTGAATTTGGGTAAAACCATTGACAAAGCCTCTTGATTTGTGCCAAACCACGTTTTTGGTGTGTGCTACGATGTAAGACCACCACTTATTCTCATGGAAACTGATACGGAGCTAATCCATGGAGGCCGAAAGCATTTGAAACTGAGTGGGTTCCAAGAAAGTATTTTAAATAATATCCATCAGTGCTCAACAACACACACTCACACACAAACACACACACGCACATACTCCGTGGAAAAACATTTTCCGCACTACAGTCATGAGAGAATTAGGAGTGCTAGATTTGCAGTGAGCGTTTAAGAGCTCTGACGATACTGAGAAACAATTTTTATAATCAACAAGGACTTAATTAATTTTCCAGAATGTGCTGTCCATCGCTGCTCTGCTTTGTCGATTTTGAAATGCAAATAAGCTAACAAGCAACGTGTGACATTATTCTCTGTCACTTCATTTTAAGCTCCGTAGCAATTGAGATTTGTTCATTATTCATTTGAATGAATATTGTAACGTTATAAAGGTCTGACTAACCGAATTATAGAGGGAGACACAATGGTGAGTCTAAAAGAAGAGACATAATCTTAGATATCAACCACTGGTTTTCTTGCAGTAAAATATAGTTGTTATAGTTTTTTTAATTTGCTTGTTAAGGATGTATTTTGTAACTCATGTATGTGTGTGTTTGATGATGGACCAGTGTTGCCAAATTGATGCTGATGATAGACTACGACTCTGTGCAGATGCTGGAGGGATTTTCTGCTGGACACACACACGAGCGTGTGCGTGCAAGTTTGTGGGTATGAATATGCATTTGTCAGACTCCTCACACGCTTTCATCTCAAACACTTAGACACGCTTTCACACACATGCAGAGCGAAGACAAAGTCCAGATGAGTGAGAGACACGGGGAACATAAATAATCCTGACAGGTACGCTAACAACAACTTGTCCAGTTAAAGCTAAATGTCTTTTCGCTTACACGGGATCACTTGATGTGTATATCTATACATCATATTCATACATTTATAGATGTTCATGTTTGTTTTTCTCTTATTTATTTATTTTTTTTTGCAACCTTCTGCAAAAATAGTTTGTGGCTTGAACATTCATAATTTCTGGAATAAACACAACAGACTGATTTTTCAAAGTGAATGCAAAAAGTCTTTTTTGATTTCGTAAATACACACTCAGTTGCTCTTATCATCATTTTGCCATAACTGTTGAATCATTCTTGTGGTTGATGATGATGATGATGATGATGATGATGATGATGATGATGATGATGATGATGATGTTTTTTCGAATTAAAGTGTCTGTTAAATATCTGAAACCGGGGGGTTTTGGAGTTAGTGGTTGGAAATGTCATCACATTTCTGTCTCATGGTGCCGCTTCCAAGCAGTAAAAGCATGAATCTCAAGCAGAGTAACTTCTAACTGCTGTTGTAGGGATAAAACTATGCCAGTGGATCACTGAGCCTTGTGCACACTTACACACATACAAACTAATATTTGATGCAGATGACTTTATTCTGCCTGTCTCTGTAATGGCTTTGTATGGATGAGAGACAGGATGCCGTGGTGCGATATTACTGAAGCTTAGTTTTCATAGCCTCTTACATTTCGCTGAAGGTGTGGTGATGTGCATGTGAGGGATCTTTTCAACGGGGGTTCTGCTCTGTGTTAAAACATAAAACAAACATCAAAGATCCCCCCAGAACCAAGCTTTTATCCAGACACCGTAACACAGGCTTTTTACACACAAAGACACATAAACAGAACATGTCTGCACATGTTTATACACAGGTACAAACACACATGTGAACGGACCGGCGCGCGCACACACACACACACACACACACACACAAAGGAATCTGTGCGTTCACTCACATCTAAACACAAAAGCGTGAGAAATGGTTTTCACCTGGCGTGGATACAGTTTCATCCTTTCAGCCATGAGAGTTTATTAGCTGCTTAAAACATTACCACAGAGGGAGTTTCCCCCGCTGCATTCCTCACATCACACACACACACGGACACACAGATGCACACACACGAACACACAGACGCACACACACTGGGGGGGGGGGGGCAAACCTTCACTTTCCATCTCTCTGTCTCCATCAAGTCAATCTCTCTCTTTCGCTCTATTACACCAGCATACACACTCCACTGCCCCATCTCGCCCGCCCCCTCTCTCCTTTCCTCTCCTCCCTCTCCACATCTTTCACTCCTTCACTCACTCCCTCACTCACACTTGCAGCCGCCCACACACTCCTGTAGGTGTAATGTTACGACGCAGCCTGTTAACATTCCCGGGCCGGCCGCTGAAGCTTTCCAGATTGTTCTGTTTAGACAAACGCTGCCACAGAGGAGCGGTGGAAACAGAGGAGGTGAAGGAGGTGAGGGATGGAGGACTGAGCCTGCGTGGCAAAACATGAGTAAACACACATGTGCAAGTGAACTGACGTGCAAAGAAACACACGCGCATCCTTATAAACAAACTGAGCAATGCACAAAACTCTTCATACCATGGGTGTTTTTTCATGTGCACATTTAGGTGCATGTATATGAGAACACACACACACACACACACACACACTCACCCAGGGTTAACGTGCATCCTTCAGAAGGACCCTCAGATTTCCGTATCTCATTATACTGTTGAAATGTCAGCCTCGTTAAAGTGGCCTATTTGACTTAATTGAGAAGCAGTCCAGTTTGTTTTCACTGGTCTCTGCAGCACTCTGCTCTCATTCCAAACCAATTCATCAAAGAACCCGTCACTCTCTCACCCAGCTCTCTTTATTTCTTTACTTTCCTCTTTCCTTTCCATCTTTTGCCTTCAGTCTTTATTTTCATTTTCACCTTTTCGTTTTCGCTCTCAATTTACAATGTCTTCTCTCTTCCTTGCGCTTTCGCCGGGGACAAAAATCTGAATATTACAACAGCAGTCGCACCGATTCCAAATGTAGAAAACGCTCTGAGCGTTTCACAGTAAAAGGCTGTTACTGTTTGAAAGTGGTAGAGCTTTAATCCTAATTTTAATAACCATCTTCTCAAACTTTACTTTTTGACTGTGTTGTCAGATCATGCCAACGCAAGCTATCCGTACAGTGTCAAAAGTACGGTGGCCCTGAGAGCTCAATGCACTCAACTGAAGAAAACTTGTATTCTGTGTACCTCCACATGTTTTATTAAGCTGCAGCGTACCACTGTACGAAAGGGCAAAGTTACACAGGATCTGAAAGTTCCCCAGAGCAGGTTTTCTCTGACAGCCTCACTTTCAGCACTCTTATTTGGAGCAAGAAAACGTTGTATAAGTTTGTCCCTCTCATGTCTTCGTTTTATTGAATCATTTTGTAACTTCCTTTAGACTTGCATTAATAAATCGCCACGGGGCAAATGTTCCAAAACCCTGCACGGCATTTCACAACACTTGTTGCTGGTTTGAAGACATTTCCAGACAAGAAGGAAAGAAAAAAAAAAAATCAGGAATAAAGACGTGCTGCTTCTCAGTGCTGTCTGGTGAAAGAAACACATCGACACATTTTAACAATACTTTCCTCTGCAGTGGACATAATATATTTCATCACCTCAAATGATTTTTTTTTTTATTTTTTTGCCTTGTATTTACCTTTGAGGAACAGCGGCTTATCTCTGTGACTGGAATAATCAACTCAAGTGTTGGAGTGATGAATTCATGAGAGGCACAAACGGGGGCTCGGCTTAGAGTATATGATTACAAATGCAGCGAAAAGCTCTTGCGGTTATCGTTAGAGAAATGCATTAAGAATTATTTATTCACAACGTGTGGTCCTGCAGAGGAACATTTTAGGACTAATGAAATGCCCTTAATCAAAATATATCAACTTTTTTAAACTTTAAGAATAATGTATATTCTTAAAGATCTTTACTGGGCCTTCGCTAAATTGCAACTCTGTAAAGGGTGAATTTAATTAGAAGAAAGAAAGAATTTTTTTTTCCTGCTTTACCTGATCCTATTTTATTTCTTCTCATTTAAATCCCATTCCAATTATTTCCAATCCAATTTCAGAGTTATTACTTCTCATCTTAAGGGATGCACTGGTGGCTTACTGTCGGGGGTTAAAGCCCCGACCATGAACCGCAATGTCCCGGTCCAAGTCAGGCCAGGGACTTTCATTGCATGTCTTTTATTTCCTGTCATCTGTCTACTCTCAGCTATTTGAATAAGGTGTCATTAAGCCCAAAATAATAATAAAAGTATCATGTTGAGTATTAATGGGTCTTTTCTAGATTAGATTTTCTAGAATAGATTTTCTGCAAAACTATCCAGTCTCCACACTGCCTTCAGCTCCCCCTCCTCTCCTCCTTCCCTTTCATCCCTCATCGCTTTTCCTCTCAGTTTATTTCGCCTACTAGAGTTACTTGCTGCTGCTCTGACACACTGAACCTTCTCTGTCTGACACAAACACTTGCAGTGAAGCAAAGAGACAAGAGTGAATGCTCGATTTCTCGCTCATACTATGCACAGACCAACTCATTGACCCATGCAACCTCCCAGACTGACGGGGAAATATGGCGCGCACGCACAAAACACACACAAACACAAAGCCATACACTCTCTTAAATGCAAGCGCAAATGTCACACTCCAAATCCTCTCATTTCCTCTTTCCTGTAGCTGGTCAGTCAGGCGTGTGTGACACTCTGAGGGTATCGATAGCAGGGGCAGGTTTTGCTGGTCCGCTGAGATGCACACACACACACACACACACACACACACACTGAAGGCCCGGTGTACACACACACACACACTCTGGCTCACTTGCAAATATATGCACACGAGCCCACACACTCACAACCTTGTGGTCGCTAGAGATGCGGTTGAGATACTGCCCAGTAACCCTTAACCGATACCAGTGTCTGGACCAAGTGTGTGTGTGTGTGTGTGCGTGTTGTTCTTGGATGGTCAGCAGCGTAGTTCAGAGCCAGGTGATAATGAGGTCCTAGTTGACTGGACTACCATGTCACTGCAGACACACACACAGTGTGTGTGTGTGTGTGTGTGTGTGTGTGTGTGTGTGTGTGTGTGTGTGTCCAGACAGGTCATGGACTGTTGCTCTTCACTGAACCCTGCGCTGCTCCCCAGACAGTCGTCATCACCCGTGGAGGGTCTGTCTCCCTCTATTGTTTTGCTCTCGTTCAGCTCGGTGTGTCCATGTCTGACCGTGTGTTTGTTGTCTTGTACACTACTTGTATTTATATATAAGTGATTAAAGTTTAAAGTATTATTATTCTGTGAGACACTTTGGAAGCATGTGGGGTAGGGACTGAACTCATGATATAAATGTAGCCCACACTTTTTCAACATTTAAACAAAGATACAAAGAATTGGGTGAAGTGAAAGTCTTTCCAATAGAAATACGCGGCACATTACAAACTGCAGACAGCAGGACAAACAGCAGTTTGATTAGTAAACCAATAATCATTATGTCATTGACCCAAAGTGACATTCCTTTCTGTATATGTGTTAACATTTACTGCACATTTACTGCACTGACCTATGTCATCCTCGCTGCCTCCCGACTAATCATCCTTCTCTGAACACACATGCAGTACGAACACATACTGACAGTAACATACAGAGTGCATACATGTTTCAACCCTGTCTCCTATAGATTATGATTCTATACTGCAACAGTAAATATGTTTTGTGCAAAACATATTTATGACGGATTATTTCTCTATCAACATAATATGGGTATGCTCTTAATTTATGTGTTTGGTGCAACAAAAACAAAAGCCACATTCATTCCCTAACCCTTAACCAAAGTGTTTTTGTTGCCAGAACTTAAACGCAGGTGCAAACCCTGGAGCTGGTTTCAGTCTGACATTAGCTCTGAGTCGTAGTCAGAGTCTTTCTTTGTGATGCACCACTTCCTGGCAACGCCACTGCCATTAATAAACATAGTGCTATAACAGAACATAACAGAACATAATCCTGCTGGGAATTACATTTCCTACAAAACATATTTGCTGTTGAAGTTTAGTTGTATAGACATGTAATTTCTATGACACATGGTTGTGTATTTACCATTATTTAACATTATGCAGATGAGTATAGATCAAAAAAGAGCACAAAGACATATAGGCTACTGTATACATACACAGTACTGATTGATCCATGTTGTACTGATCAACATTTCTTGGTATCTTTTCCACACACGCACATATGAATACAATTTACTTAAACAAACACCTACACTTGGCTGCTGGCGCTAATGCACTGTAGGAAGTCTTCATCTTCACACTTCCTTTATCTCTCTTCAAATGGTCCTCATTTAAATGACTCCAACTTTCCATGTTTACATTTTAATGACAGAGTGGGTAGTTGTGACTGTTGGAGTAATGACTGTTCTCACTCATTAGCAAGGGAAGAGTGAGTGTGACATTGTAACGTCACTGGAAGGATACTGTTGGCTCTCATGCTGTGTCCTTCCTCTTATGAAGGTGAGCGCCTAACTTTTTATAAAAAGTTTTATTCCTAAATGTATCCAGAGACTTACATTTTCTTAAAGTTATCTGTGGAGGCAGATCAGACAACACTGGTGGATTGTTTTGGAATTAACTAACAACCTATTTTTTCCATTTAGCTATAATGACTTTTTTTTTTTTTTTTTTTTCATATGTTGAAGTCATAACTCTGACTCTTTGCATTCTCACATTTCAACCTCAGCCAAAGAACTCATCCTTGGTCCAATCAAAACTTTCAGAAATCCACAGGATGAATTAAACAAAATCTAAAAAAAATTCTAAAACACACTATTGACCTTAATTCCTGGAAAGTTTATATTTCAAAGATACACAGTTAACATGTGATGTGATGCAGAAGCAAACAGATTGCCATAACCCAAATACCCGAGTGAGGTATGGCTCAGCACGGTGTGTGTGACTTTTCTCATTGTGTGATATTAATGTCCAAATCTGTCAAGCCTTTGTGTAGCTTTATTTTTCTGAACACCTCATAAACAGTAAGGCATCATCACTTTCTTAAACCCAGTTCCCCTGTATGAGCTCTACAATAGGTCATATAGGTCATTTAATGCTGCACACTAACTGTTAATCAGTATATGCTTTATGTCCTGGTTGCTCTGGTTTTATTGTCCAGCTGTGGCACAAACATCTGCTGGTTAGGTGAAGGAAGATGTTGAGTTAAATGATCACATGCATTCCTTCCTGTGTTATTTTGTAGTTGGCTTCACTTTACGTCGTGTACCAGTGTATTAGATGCTCTCAGCCTCCATGTGTGTAGGCAGAGAGGAAGACACTCGCTGCTATAAACTGAATGTTAACACAGGCGAGGGATGCGAGGGCTTGTGTGTTTGTGTTTGTGTTTGTGTTTGTGTTTGTGTTTGCGTGGCTCGGGTAGATTACTGATTTGTCTGATTTGTGTGCGTTTGTGTGTTTGGGGTCTTGCTTGCGTGCATTTCTGTGTGTGTTTAATAAATGAGGAAGGGCAACAAAGGTTGAGCGCAGCGCTTGCTCCCCAGCTGGCTCGGTTGTATCATAGCAACTCCACATGAATAATAATCATAAACACACACACAAACACAGTAATGAGCCATTCTTCTCCAGCTACTCTGCTTAATCTCTGTCAGCTGTTTCTACTCTACACTCAGATCCAGTTTACAGTAAGAATTCATTTACTTTCGGTTAAATCCTAACGATGATGGATGGATTTCAAATTATCTTGACATTTTTGTCTAAACAAGCTGCCTGCACCGTAAACACACACACACGCAGATACAAAACAATAAACAAACAAACAATGAATGAAGCTTATGTGACAATTCATTGTGTCCTGTCTGCCTGCGTTCAAACTCAGTAATCAGTTAGGTAATTATTATTGATTATTTGTCCAATTGTAGCATTGAATTTACAAGCAAATGTGTTTCTGTTAATTTCAACCAGAAGCTTAAAGGGGAGCTCCACCAAATACCCACAAACGGGAATTAAGAAGTTAGCACCATCCAGCCTTTGTCAGGTCTGAGAAATTAACCTTGGCTTGGAGGCTACAAATTGAACAAGAAATTCTATGTGACGGACCACAGACCCTGCCGCTCCACAGGCAGGGAAAGAACCATCCAGTTGTAATATGGCAGTCTTAGCATTTGGTGTTTTTTGAGCTTGCCCTGTACAAGGCAACCGAAAGTCTTGTACACTTTATGAAGTGCAACACTACATTGCAGGATTTCCATTTCAAACAACCACAATAATTTAAAAGGATCATTTGTTTGTTTTGGTTTGAACATTAAAATATCAAGTGCAAAATAACAGTATAGTATAGTATACACAATAACTTTTGCAATTGTACAGAGGAAGATGCTGAAATCAGCATGCAACATGGTTGCAGTGAAGCTTGGGGGTGAATTTTTTTTTTTTCAATCCTGGAATCACCAAGTAGAGTTTGGAGGTCAAACATTTTCACACATTTGAACACCCTGGCAGTCCCTGCGGGTTAAAATGTTAAAATTCACCTTCTTGTTGTTCCCAAAATCCTACCTGCAGTTTCAACTTATGCTCCAGCATGTGATTTCCTGTATTTCCCACAATGCCATGTGACAGATGCATCTTTGATTCTTTTTCAATTCACTGTGGTTTTATGGGTGAAGGCACCATCGAATTCAAATCTGATAGTGAGTTTACTGTTGAGAAAAAGCTGGACTGACCCCGTTCCTGTCACAGTGTGATGTGTTTTGTCACTACATTGCACTTTGGTCTACAAATATCTTCTGAACACATCCTCTTGGCCACATCCTCTGGACACAAATCCAACAACAAAATAGAAATGTTTTCTTCAACGGTGATAAAATGGAAGTCAACAAAAGTCATTTGGACAGTTGGACAGTGCAGCAGCACTCACACTGTTTACAGTGATTCAGTTGGTCCAATACTGGTAAAAAATAACAATTTAACTGTGCACTAGAGGGAGAGAGAGAGAGAGTGTGTGTGTGTGTGTGTGTGTGTGTGTGTATGTGTGTGTGTGTAGTTGGAAGTAAAAAAGTAGCTGAATGTAATGTGTTCTTTTATTGACCCCACTGCCTATCTGTGTGGTTTTCTGCCAACGCCTGTAAACTCACTGCAAAGGAAGCCAAAACATAAAACATTAGCTATTTCAGAAGTGAGCAGTAGTGAGCAGCAGTAGCAGCTGCAGTTGTGAAGTTCAACCATCGTCTGTTTCTGCCAGAACAAATAGTACCCAGTATTAAAAGCAACTGTTTTTGTTTAATGTTTTAAATTGCTGATCTTAGATTTTTAATGTGTAATTTTCCGTAAAAATATGTTGAACATTGCAAATGTATATTGGCTGGATTGTACGTTTTCTCTCTCCTTCCTTTTTAGTTCATTTATTCTCAAAAGTGAAGTTCAACAGTGAATAATTGTTTGATCTTGGTTGTGTGTTTGTGCAATTAAGATACTTCCTCCCTAAGCCTGGTTGAACTGCTTGTGGTAGTGTGTGTGTGTGTGTGTGTGTGTGTGTTGTGTGTGTGTGTGTGTGTGTGTGTGTGTGTGTGTGTGTGTGTCTGTGTGTCTGTGTGTTTCTTTTCTTTCCAAGTCAAAAAAGAAAGGTTGGGTCAGAGGGCTGGACGAGCAGGGACACTTCCACCAGTCAACATGACAGAGGAAAGAAAACAAACTGTTTCTGAGAGAAGTTGGGAAATAAAGACAGAGATCAGGGATTGTTTGTCACACACACTTCCTTCTTCTTTCAAATACATGACCTTTGCTCATCCCTCTTTTCATCTGCTGCTCCCTCTGTCTATCTCCTTCCTCCCTTCTGTCATTTTGACACCCGAATGACTTCTACACCTCTGCTCTCCATCACTCTCCTCGCCCCCTCCCTCTCCTCCCACTCTGCTCCAAGATGTCATACACTTTAACATGCACACACACAAAGTCCGACACCACAAACACACACACACACACACACACACACACACAAATTGACCCTGTTTAATAAACAAACAATGGAGGGTGTGAGAGTGAGGAACCTTTTAGTGGCGCCTCTTATCTTACTTCCTCTCAACACACTACACGCGCACAAAAGAACACTGAGCTGTCTGAAAGTCTGAATGTTGTCTTTGAGTCTTTCGCCCTCTTGACACACACACACACACACACACACACACGCCTTATTCTTTCCTTCTCAGTTACACACTTCATCCACCAACATGGACCGGCTGTTCTGTGAAGTGGCTCAGTGAAAGAACCCTCACAGTAGTGTTGGCTCCTCGAACACACATATGTGCACACATACACACAAACATTATATTTATAAGTCAGTGTGCCACAAGTTGAAAAGTTGAACAGTGGATAATTAGGTAGCCTATAAAGTAGAGGGTCCACTTGGTTCCTAGGATCTGGGAACCAATTCAGTCCAGATTCAAATTATATTCTGACTTCCTGGGTCAGGGTAGGATCTGGTTCTATTTCTGCTTGTTTTGGGTCTGTGTGTTAGTATTTCTAATACTCACCTGGATCCAACATGTCTCACTGACAGCTCTGATCACACGCTGTGTCAAGAGAAAAGAGTAAACTGCAGCATTGATTCTTAGGACATACAGCACACTACTCTTTTTAGACTGCTAGTGCTTTTTAGTAGGTAGGAAGTTGTGCTGCTGGTAGTGTTGGTATCCACTCTGTGACCATGTTCACGTGAATTTAAAAATCATTTCTTTAAAAATTCTTTCTGTAAAAATCCAGTTTCTTTGTTTCAGCCTT
The DNA here is from genome assembly GCF_021018895.1 of Seriola aureovittata. Classification (NCBI taxonomy): domain Eukaryota; kingdom Metazoa; phylum Chordata; class Actinopteri; order Carangiformes; family Carangidae; genus Seriola; species Seriola aureovittata. Next base: position 21,018,959 of record NC_079374.1, read on the forward strand.
CCATCCATTGTTTTCTCACCTAACAATTGACCTTGATCTATGATCATCACTGCGATCATAAACTAATGATTTTATCACCACAACACAGCAGCTAGTGAATTACTGCTACAGTTAAAATTATGCTTTTCTTTATTCTATGTATGTATATAATATTACAATGTTGGATTTTTACATTTTTTTCTTATACTGTACATGATATACTGTATCCTACTCTGTTCACCCATTGTCTGACAGCTTTGTTAGGGCTCAGGGTTCTTTAAGGCCCCCCCCCCGAATCAGAGCACACTGGGCTCTGATTGGTCAATTACAAGTCCCGCCCAGTCTTCTTCTCTAGTGCCGCTAAGAACAAACATCGTGGTTGTAAACAATGGCGTCTGTTCTGCCTTACGACTTGGAGTCAGAGTCTTGAACAAGGAGGGGATGGACCCGATCCACCTTCACAAGCTGGAATGGAGCAGTAAAACAAGCATACCCACTGCCAGGCAGTCGGAAGGGAGGGAAATGTCCGAAATTGGGAGATAAGTGTTATGAATAAAGTCGCTGGACAGTCAGCAATGGACTACACATGACAACATTCATAACTTGGAATACTTTTATGAAAACCCTTTTGATTTTTCGTTATCTCTGGACACTTATGGACTAAAAGGATATGAATAATAGAGGAAAGGACAGACAATCGGACTTCATGAAGGCAAAGGTAGGGTATATTCACTGCTTTCCTGGTTTACAATGCTGGTGAATCTGAATTAATTATACTTTTATGCTCATAGTTACTGAAAAGTAAACTGAATGGTTAAATTGTGGATTGCTTTTCTGATCTAACAGGTACAGCCTGTCAATATTGACAAATGTTTAAGTGCTTCCTCCTTCATAAATAACCATTGCAAAAATCCAGTGTTGAACTGTGCATGAGTTTTAAAGGAGTCAGGCTCACAGTAAAATGTTTGGACAGTGGAGGGAACCGAGGTAAAAATGAATTCCAGTGACTTCTTTGTGGTTACGCCATTGGTAGATATTTCCAGGCAGGTGAGATCAGTGTCTTCTGGGCACTACTGCTAGACTAAAAGCCCTTTTTTTGGCCTTCATTTGAAGTAGTTGCATGCCATGCTGCCCGCCAAGCTTGCAGGGAGTGGCAAGCTTGCAAGTGGGTGCACTGAGAGACATACTGACGTTGATAGGTCTAGAGAGTAAGGCCTGGACCGCCAGCGAAGCATTTCATGCAGATATGAAAAGTGGGTTTTGCCCTGAAAGAGGAACCAACTTTGGTGTGTACTTTGAGCCTTGAGACCTTGTAGACTTTACATTTACAAAAATATATAAGACACTAAAGAAAAGGGAAAACTCAGATGAGCAGATAAGCCCTCTTTAAGGAGGCCCGAGCTATTGCCAGTTTCAGTCAGAGGCTGAAACTATTTGAGAGAAATAATGACTTTTATTGAACTGTGACTCATGCAAAGCTAATACTTTGGAGTCTCAGAATAAAAATATAGAGCTGGAAACGAGCGTAATAGGTATCCCTTAACATGTAATATTTATGAGCTGCTTTTAAATCACTATTTCATACTACTTCTGCTTTGGCACGACAGAAACAGAATGATATGTAAATGAGAACTAAATTGTGTATTTGGTTGTATGAAAACACAGAACAGGTGATCACAGAGAGCAGGAGGGAACAGAACAGAGGTTTAACAGGATGACACCCAGCACAGTAACCAGGCTGTGTGTTTAACAGCCAGATGTTGGTGAATTCGTTTTCTTACTTTAAACAGCATTTTAAAAATGAATTAGGGTTTGTGTAGATTAAGTTTCATGTAGATGTAACCTGTGATGTAGATGTAGACTGTAACACATGGGAGTGAATATCTTGTGTGTGTGTGTGTGTGTGTGTGTGTTTACATGTGTGTGAACAGATTCAGCAAAATACGCAGTACACTTTGATGTGTTGTCATGGAAATTGCTGCATGTATCTCCTACGGTTGTGTGTGTGTTTGTTCATTAAGTTGATTATAGGTGAATTAGTTGATTTTGATGCAGACATGTACACAGAAAGAGAAGGCTGAGCTCAGAAAGAAGATGTGAGAATCGCTGAAAATGAAGGCAGAGGAAAAGAGAAAGGAGTGTTTCTTAATTTTTTTTTTTTTTTTTTTTTTACTTCTCATTATTCTCATTGTTTCTCTCATTGTCTTTGTGGTATGGCGAAGAGGCTACCATCAGCGCAGAGAGGATCCTGAAGCTCGCTGCTAGAACATTTTATTAACACACATTATCATCCAACATGGTGGGTGTTCTTGTTGAGCCGCAGTAGAGAGATAGCAGCACAATGAGCTGCCCACTTGATGTGATTAACTCAGACCGCTGCTTCATGACCACTATGAACACGAGGAATGATTAGAGTGATCAGTAACTCTTTCAGCTTACACTGGCGATGTGAGTTTTGTATGAAGATGCAATAGAAAAAGTGTCCTATAGTTCTAGTGTGTGTGTGTGTGTGTGTGTGTGTGTGTGTGTGTGTGTGTGTGTGTGTGTGTGTGTGTGTGTGTGTGTGTGTGTGTGTGTGTGTGTGGCTCAGGTGGTAAAGCGATTTGTCTACTGATTGCAGTGTTGGGGGTTCAATCTCCTCCTGTATGAGTGCCGAAGTGTCCTTGGGCAAGACATTGAACCCCAAGTTGCCTCGTTGTAAGTTGCCTCTGATAAAAGTGGCTGCCAAATGAGTAAATGTTTGTGTTTGTGTGTGTGTGTTTGTGTGTGTGTGTTTGTGTGTGTGTGTTACACACAAAAGCTAGATGGAACACAGAGTCTCCTGAGCAAAGATCTCGGCTGCTCATTTGTTTGTTTACATTCATTTATTGAGATATAAACTACGGGTTCAGTACAGTCATCTCTGTCCTGCTGCCTGGATCAGTGTATATGCATGTGCATGTATGCGAACACAGTTTCTCTGGGGGAGAGTGAAATGATCTTTGAAACTGAGCTAAAACTTTTTTTCTTTCTTGTGCTCTTTTGAACTGGCTCTGATTACTCCTGCTTTCTTTTCTGCTTTTTTCTTCTCTTTGCCTCTGCTGCCTGTCTCTATGCTCATACACACTCATTTGTGAATGAATACACACTTGCACATACAAACCTGGCAATTCCAAAGCTTTTCCAAGAAACCTCAAAGTATAAGCGGTTGTATCATTTAAGGCATCCTATTGGTCCAGTCTGACCGGTCTCTAAAGTCTCTGGTTCCTTCCATGGGATGTCATCTTTTCCCCAGACTGACATGTTTGGTAATGAACCAATTTAAAATTGAGTTCTGGAGGTTACAACCATGTGTTCGTAATGACCAATCCATCAAAGGAATGCAAAGGGATGACATACAGTATTCTGTATCAACTCGTTCCAGGGCTATCAGTGTTATAGCTTAACTGGTTCCAGATGATATTCAAACCCTGTGTGCCTTATTGTGCAGATTTTCCTTAACACAACCACCTTGACTGTAATTCATGTATTTGTGGTGTATTAATGACACTCACTCATATACATATGTACACCACCAGTTTACACACCTACAATAAATACAGAACGATATCTCGGGTTGCTGCAGCCCTGTAGTTGCCTGGCAATGTGCTGAACTGTGTTCCAGAAATAAACACAAAGACCACAGAGCAAATGTGGAAAAATATGTATTTGCTGTAATTCTTCTCTATATACTAAGAGGAAAAAATGTTCCAAAAGACTGGAAAGAAATGATGCCAATTTTTAGGGAGAAATGCGTAAATTAATCAGTTAATTTAACTTTATTTTTGGTTTGTTTTGTTGCTTTGCTATGAGAAATACAGATTTGACATCACTTGTTGATTTATCCGTCTGAATGTTGACTTTATGTTGACACATACTTTATGTTATGTATGTGCGTGTTCCCGTGTTTGCTTTCTGAGCAAAGGAACAAAAGGAACAACAGGCATTTTTCTTTCTATACCTCCTGGATGCATTTCAAAGAGAGAGCGAGAGAAACAGAGATTCATTCAGCAACATAAAGTGTATGAGTGGGATGAATGCTTTGGTTACTTGTGACTGATTTAATTGACGCGTCTATGCATCAGTCTTTGCTCTGTCTGTTTGTATGTCTGAGCCAAACACATAAAATCTTATCCATCTAGAAATGTGTGTGTGTGTCTGTGTGTGTGTGTGTGTGTGTGTGTGTGTGTGTGTGTGTGTGTGTGTGTGTGTGAGTGTGTGTTGTTTGTAAGTGGGTGTTAATTGATGCATTCTCTCCTTTTGTCTGTTTAATGGAAAAGCACTTCTCATTAAACTGTCACTCACAAATCTGTGTTCGTGTGTGCGTGGAACAAGAGAAAGGAAGAAAGATTGGAGCAGGTCATTATAATACAGTGTGAAAGGAGAAGAGAGAGGTTGTGAAAGGGGAGTGGAGAGAGAGAGAGAGAAAGAGAGAGAGAGCGAGCGAGAGAGCGAGCGCAGGAGAGGTGCAGAAGAACAGACCATTACAACAATTAGTGTGCCATGTAAAAAGCTTTCCTTCACAGCCGTTTGATATTGAAATGAAACAATGTGTCTCTGCAGGAGGCTGTTGGGGAAATTAGCCTAACAGGACATTAAATGACACACACATACACACATACACACACACACACACACACACACACACTCACACACACTCACACACGTTCTTCATCACCTGTGGAGGGCTTGTTTTCCCCTCGCTCCCAAATCAGCCATTTCATTTAAATTAATTGAAATTCAATTCCGTTCAATTCAATTCAGTTATGTTAAATACTTTTAACTTCACCTCAGTAAAGTGTACCGATGCTGTACTGATGGTGAATTTTATGGAGTCAGTAAACAGTGCTGACAACACATCAAGACAACATGGTGGAGAAAGTCATTTAATTCCATTTTACTGGGTGTCAATAATCGATATTGATGGTGATTTGTAATCTTGCCAGATATTAACTTGATGGAATCCTTTAAAGTGCTAACACATCACACTTGAATAACTCCCAAGAATATTGTTTATCCCTCTAATTATACAATATAAGATTGTGATCATGTATTTTATCAGGTATTTCATCATATACACATATTTCCAAACATATTAAAACAGTAATGAACATAGTAAGATGAAACACCTGTTCCTAATGAGGACTTTTTGTGACTGTTTGGGAAAGTGTTGAAAGGCGCAGAGCTGAGTGTCCACACCCAGTTTTGGGGAGAGACACTTGGTATACATTACGGGGGCCCCAACCCAGCCAAGCATACTATTATTGCACACTCATTTCTGAGGGGTTTTGTGCCGGTTACATGCTGGAAGAAGATTAGAAGTTAGTGGGTTGCAGGGCGAGGTTCTGAAATGAGGCAGGGACCTGGTTTGCTAGGGCGGGGAGCGAGGGATTGTTTGGCTGCTTCTCAGTATGAGGAAGAGGCTCATGGTGGGAGCTCCACCGTGGCACTGACCCCCCCCCCCCAGCACAGACACAGAGCAGCTGATATCCGCCACCGCTTTAAAACTTGTGTTAGTTTTCAGAAGACGGAATACATAATACATGTGAATGGTGAATAGTGGAATTCAAGTATCAAAAGGTTTTATTCACATGTGAAGGGAACAGGGTTAATTTGCCTGTTAGATAATGTGAGTGTTGCATTGGACTGTGTTTATGAAGAGAGAGCTTTACCACAAATCTGAGCTCTTAGCCTTCACACGTACACTGTTTAAGTGAGCGACAAAGACTCTTCATTCCTCCTGCAAGCAATGTGAGTTCAACAAATATACACTAACCCATACCTGCACATTAATGCTTTGACACTAGGTTCCAGTGTTTTGCCTGTTCATTGAACACTCTCATCATTTGGTGAACGGTGAACTAAACGTATCCGTCTGCAACTAATGAATGTGAGTCTTGTTAACTCTGGCGAGAATTAAGAAAAACCAATGTGACTATATGTGCATATGCTGTGAGTTTGAGTTAGGTGGAGGAACTTTGCGGCTGTTGGCTCATGGTCTTCTACTTTGTTAACAATTTCTTGTGAACATCATTCACTCGCAGATATTTCAAACCTGATCAGATGCTTAAAGTTGATGTATTGTTTCAAATGTGTTGCCAATGTGGCTGATGTTTTGACTTCTTTTTTTTCAGACCTGGTCAGCACTATTTGCAGAAAAAGTTAAATGGGATTTTTTTTTTTTTTTACATTTAAATCTGTACTGTTTTGTTCATTTATTTATTGCAACGCTCATGCACCAGAAAGTGGCAGTAATGCACCTAAAAACTGTTTTCCAACCTCCAAAAAACATCATAAAAGAAGAGCTGTGTACCGTGGCATGAGAGGATTTATGCAGCTCCTGGTACTGCTGAAATCAGTTTGTATAAACATTTGAAGGACTTTTATGAACAAATCAGTCCAGATTTCAACTGAAAAAATCTCAAATTTTTATGCAAATTGTGCCAACCAGGTCTGAACATAGGCCACGTTGGCTATGAATATGAAAACGATCATCTGATCAGACTTGAAATATCTGTGAGTGAAAGAAATCACTAAGAAAGCAGCAAGACCATTAGCCAAAGGCCTCAAAATCCTCCAGCTCAGTAACACTGACATAAAACATACACTCACTTTGGTTTTTCTTGGCTTTTTAATCTGTCTGTGATTCAAGAGTAGTTTACAGTAACGTGGCAATGACTGGGAGCTGGGGTTGGATGGGTAGGAGGAGGTTCTACTGAGAAAGAACAGCTCATTTTAAAACATGAACATTTCTGGAACTGTGAACTTCACTTCAAAAATCAAAATTGTGAACTATGGAAGTGAACTAGTTCATTTTAATCCGTAAATTTAAATCAATAACACTCGAAACCCGGTGGAGGGACTTCATTTCCCAACATGCCAACAAGGGTCAGTAGAAGAGAGGCAGGTGGTGAAGATGCCAGGTTGTTCCCATATCGCCTTGGCAAACTTGATTAAGAAGGATGGATGAATGTATGGCTTGGTTCACTGCTGTGACTGGGCAGGGGTAATAGGGGTTACGGAGATTGTTGAGACAGATAGAAAGGCCTGGTGTTTTTAGTGTTTTCTCATTGCAATAGCATGCTTGTTTGTACATGTGTACTCAAGAGTCGCAGCCCATTAGTCTTGACAGAGTGGAGCAGCAGTAGGGGGTCACACCAAGAGAGCAGTTATCAGGAGTTAGATTTAGCCCATTGTTTTGCCAGGAGAAAGATGTTTATTTGTGATGGTGTTTCCTTGTTGTATTGGTGAAACTCCTCCATATTGTCTGAAAGGAAGTTTCTGAATGTGTAGTACCATTTAGCTTCACTGGAAAGTTAATTTCCTTCCACCTTCACTGGACTGAATTACAGTAGTGACTGTCATGCCATGTGGTTTGGACAATGACTATATAGTGGACTTATTGACTGGTTAACTGACCAGCTGAATGACTGGGTGACTACTAAACGGCCCCTGCAGAGGCAATTCTTCACTGACCATTTGTCTTTTGTCTGTTTTATGACAGCGCCATAAAACTCGAGCGAGAGAAGAACCCTAAAAAGACGGAGCTGTAAATAGAGAAGTTGTGTGTGTGTGTGTGTGTGTGTGTGTGTGTGTGTGTGTGTGTGTGTGTGTGTGTGTGTGTGTGTGTGTGTGTGTGTGTGTGTGTGTGTGTGTGAGAGAGAGAGAGAGTGAGAGAGATGCTTCATTAATTCCTTTGTATTTCACCCTGTGCCTTGTTCTAAGACCATCCAGAGCTATAAAGACAAGAGGGACAGATGGAAAAGAGGAAAACATAAAAGACTGAGTTACAGTGGTCTTTTCATTCTCATTGACTCCCTCCATCTTTGTCTTCTCATCTCCACTCCCTTGTCTTGTCAGTAAATCTGCAAAATCTACCTTTTATATATGAAAAAGATTAGAGAAAAAGCTGAGGGGAAACAGACTGGATTGAAAGTGGGAGAAAGAACCTCAGAGAATTAAGGATGGAGGGCTAAGTAATTGGTTTGGCAATGTTTATAATGATACAGGCCCAAACAGTACTGCAGGATAACTCATCATGCAGCGATATGCACACACACTCATTCACAAACCTGAACGTGGTCACTTTGAGACCAGGATCCAGAACCAAGTTGAACACAAAGACATCAAAGCAGACTGTCCTACTCAACACACACACACACACACACACACACACGCTGGCTAAATGGGTTATTATACTTTTTAATCCTTTGTGTCCTCTCTGTCTTGGCTGAGGTGAGAGTGAGAGAGGATGAACTATGTTTAATGCTTTAAGACTCTGTCATCATATCAGAGATAGAGGGGCAGAGGGGAAGAGGTAAAGCATGGAAATGTATGGTCGAGAAGAGAGGGGATGTGGTGAAAGAGGAAACACAGAGTGAAAGAAAGAGATTATGAAAAAAGAAGAGAAACATAAAGGGTAATGATGAGAAGGAGAGTCATTAGAGAGGATATGTAGTGTACGTATGCACGTGTGTATATGTTTGTGTCTGCGAGAGTGAGGGCGAGCTAGAGAAAGAGAGGGAGATGTATAGCATGTGGCTTCATGGCTTATTGGCCATTTAGCAAAAGTCAGTGATATATTGTTGTTATTTTCCATAACACGAACACACTCGGAGATAACAACACACTCCTTCAAAATTAGATTACAATAGCTGTTATTAAAAGATAGTTGTCGCCGGTTTTACTTCAGTGACACGTGAACATCTTTTAAGTATATACACACTAGTAATGTTTTTTGTATTTTAATGAAAAGGTGTGCCTTGATTTTTTTATTTATTTATTTTTGATTTTTGATTCCTGCTCTTGTGGACAAACAAGTTTTTGCCGTATGTCCACGTGTATCTCCCTGGACGTTGTTGGCACTGTGCTAACACTAGCGCTGTGTGCTGCGTGTAAGTGCATGGACAGCCACTAACCAGAGTCAAATATAAACATACTCGGTCAAAAAAGTTGACTCTGACTCTTGAAGTCTTACAGATAAACATGGTTTTGTGTTGTTTTGCATGTCTGTTGTCAATGCTCAGTCACAGTACCTTTGGCTTCTCAGCGATATTGCATGATCTCTGAGTGTTTGACCCAGATTTCAGCTTGATGGATTAATGATCAGACGTGATTGCTCATGTCCCCTGTTAGCCATGTAAAGGTGACCTGACACCAGCGCATGTTACACTCCCATGGTTGGGGGTGTGTGTGTGTGTGTGTGCGTGAATTTGGACGTGTGTGTTCCTTTTTCTGTGCGCTCAGAGACAGCGCATGTGTCTCCTTAATTTGCTCAGTCAAGCTTGTATGATAGCATTATAAGACCATGAGAGTGTGTGTGTGTGTGTGTGTGTGTGTGTGTGTGTGTGTGTGTGTGTGTGTGTGTGTGTGTGTGTGTGTGTGTGTGTGTGTGTGTGTGTGTGTGTGTGTGTGTGTGTGTGTGTGTGTGTGTGTGTGTGTGTCTGGGCTCTATTAAAACACTTTAGTAGGTCTGGGAAATGAAACAGCTGTTGACCCCCCTCATCTCTTCCACCCATCTCAGACGCTGTCTATCAGCCAACGCTCCTCAATCAATTAGCGTCTACTAATATCTGTGTGTATGTGTGTGTGTGGTGTGTGTTAGGGGGGTTGGTGGTGGTGGATGCGGTCAACCATTTCATTGAAGCGGCAGCTCCAAATCAAATTTGTGGGCCAGAGTAGTAACCCCTCATTTCCTGTTCTCATCTTTCCTTGCTCAGCACACACACACACACACACACACACACACACACACACACACACACACACACACACACACACACACACACAGACACACACACACACACACACACAACACACACACACACACAGACACACAAAAAACACAGTAGACATGCTGGATGAAGACATACAAATAGATGTGCATACACACTTGTGCAGTTACACAAACTCACAAAGGTATACACACATTCAGGGACAAAAACAAACACACACACACACACACACACACACACACACACATACACTTACACACACACAGACACACACACACCAAACACACACCAGAATCTGGTTATTTCCTCATGGTAGATTATTATGGTAATCTGAAGACTCCAGGTGCTAAGTCTACCAGCTGCAGGAAATGGGATTTTACTGGAAGCAATTCCTTCCATTCTTCCATCCATCCATCCATCCTTCCATCCATCCATCCATCCATCCATCCATCCATCCATCCATCCATCCAAAAGTCCATTCATCCACCCAATCCATATGCAGCCAGTGATTCTCTGTCTTTGCAGAGTCTTTACTCAGTCTTTCCATTTACTCAGTTTATCTGCATTTATCAGCTGTCCTCGCCTCACAGTTTCATCCATCCATCCATCCATCCATCTATCCATCCATCCATCCATCTCTCCATCCATCCATCCAGTGTGCAAGCCAGAGATCCAGTCATCCAGTCATCCATCCATCTCTCTATCCTTTCCTCTGAACCATACAGAGAAAATAGGATTTTCTCCAGAAAGCAACTGTGTATTCCTCCCTTTCCCTCAATCCTCCATCCATTCACATGTTCCTCTATCTCTGCCAGACTGCGAAAATAGGATTTTCACTGCAAGTAACTCCAATTATTATATCCCTCCCCCCCCGCTCCTGGTACTCTCCCTCCTTCCTATAAATAGATGCGTAACTACAACTATACATTTGTTCCCCCAGTCGCTCCCCCCTTAATTCACATCATCAAAGTGGTAATCCTCAAGTTTGTCATTTTTAAATTTTGGTTTCTGTAGGTGGAGTTATTTTCAGTCTGCAATTATAGCTCATGCTTACTTCCCACTTTTACTTATGTTTATTCCAACCAACTTCCTGTAAGCCAGAGGGTGAATCACCATTATATTATACCACAATGAATGAGGCAATATTTCATTCATGTAAATATTCACTGTTGAACAGCATGGGAATGCATCCAACAGTCCATGCCAGCTTCCCTCATTCACGCATTCTATTTCCATTTCTGTTTTTTCTTCTTTCACTCTATTTAGGTTGTATTCAGACCAACAAATAATAGCAGTGTAATAATATATCAGAGCCCATGACACTGGCACAGCAGGCAGCTCAACACAGAGGACAGAAAAGTGCAGCAGTTGTCCGTCCCGAACTTGGAACCGGCTCAATTATTGATGCAGCAGTAGCCTGTGTTAGCCAGTCAAACACATGCAAAGACATACTCCTGCTTGATTACTATGTGACATGGACTGTTAACCTTGTGATTGTTGAGAAACTGGGTAAAATGATTCATAAAATGCTGCGTCATACTATTATAAACGTCTGTGCAGAGCTTTGGAGTCGGATAAACCTTCAAACTCATGGATGTATCTCTCAAATTCAGCTTCCTGGTTGGTAATTCCTCTTCTACTTGTAGCAACATGCCACGAGCAACACAGCCCTTTGTGTATTTTTTCGACGCGGAGTCACTTTCTATCTTAACACTGCCTTATTCAGTATCCCTCTCAATCTCTCTCGCCCCTGCATTGACTGCTTTGCCCTTCTGAAATTTCTGTGTCGTGATGCGATGGCCAAGCTATTTCTTCATCCTTCAGTTCTGCCACCCTTCCATCCGCCGCCTCACTCCTCCTGCCGACAATCCCTCCCTCCAATCCTATAAGTATGGTTACATAAAGGTCAAAATATTTTCCATTTCACTCCCCTATAGGAGATGGAAATGTCACCAGTACTCAACATGAGCTATATAAAAAAGCTTGGAAATGAGCGGTGTGAGCGGTGCAGGCACGATGGGAGTCCTTGGCATGTGTGTTTGTGTGTGTGTGTGTGTGTGTGTGTGTGTTTATGTTTGTGTGTAGGTGAATATTTCCCCTCTGTCTTTTTGTTGAGCTCACAGGTGCATCTGTGCAACTAATACTCCACAGGTAAATAGAAGTCTTGAATTATCCACAATAGTGAAACTCTTTTGTGTGTGTGTTTGCTTGTGTGCAGTTGAGTATTGTTTCCGTTAATTGCAAGCCAAGAAACGGCTAGATCACTTCAAGGTGTTTACAGTCAACATTAGCATACAGAGGGCGCTGAGGAAGGGGAACTCAAACAGTCTGTCTAAAGGAAGGAAGGAAGGAAGGACTGGAGGAAGAAAGGAACAAAGGAAAGGAGTGGTGGCCGATTGTGCTGTGTATGGGGAAGGAGAGAGAAAAGATCGGGGTGTAAGAAGTAAGTGTGCTTCCTGTAAGAAAGTAGGGTGAGTGAGAAAGGAGGATGTAGAGGGAAAAAAAAAGAAGACGAGTGGAGGATAGAAAAAATGTGAAAGACGAGAGAGAGAGAGAAGCCACAAGTGATGTTGTAACATGACACACACACAAACACACACACACACACACACACACACACACACACACACACACACACACTGATACAGCCCGTGTAATCAGCCCTCTCAGGGGTTAGAGGCCACTTTATCTGTGTTAGGTTTCCTGACCCCATCATCTTATCATGATCAGGGACCGCTCTGTCTCTGTATTTGTGTGTGTGTGTGTGTGTGTGTGTCTGTGTTGTGTGTGATCATGATTAAGCCATTACTGATAATCCCATCAGTTTGTGTCATCTAAGACAACAAGGAAATCCCCCGCAAAGAAAACCACTGTTATTGTGCTTTCCACAGCCCGAGGGATCCACTCCCCAAACACAAGCAGACACACTCACACATCTCCCTGAGGCCGCCGTTATTGATAATGTCATTAGACAGAAAAGGATGTGAAGATGTCCCGTGACTGTGTGTGTGTGTGTGTGTGTGTACTGCATACTGGTGACCACTGACCCATTCCTGTCTGTATTCCCAGTGTTACAGTTGAGTGACTTGCCCATGAACAGGTTTGTCTTTTGTTTTTCTTTAACAATACCACCATACATACGACTGTACTGTCTGCAATTGGAGGGTAGTGGATTGTGAACAGTGTGTGTGTGTGTGTATGTATGTGTGTGTGTGTGTTGCATTAAAGTACAGTTAGTTCCAATTACTGACATTCTATTGGTGGTGCCTTAAATAGAGAAGAATGGGGTGACTAATGAAGTGATCTGAGGTTAGAATAATAGAAGAGTGAAGAAAACAATAGAGGGTGATGAAGGGAGGGGGGGTGTGAAGGGGGGTGAAAAGAGGGGTTGTCTCTCCTCTCCCGATTTTCTCAGCACTGTAGCTGTCTTGTCTTGTCAGACAGTGACTGATGGTGCTAAACACAGTACCTCAGCTGTCGCACCAAAACCATGTAAGTGCAAAATGTCAGCTTAAGAGGAGCAGAGAAAATAAATCTTTATGATCGGACTGAAGCCCTGGCTTACTTGCCTGTGTAAGTGCACAATGATTTTTGTTCTGCGAGGACCATAAAAAGCTTAAATAATTAAAGCTGCACCCAGTTAATGAAAGCTTTGTGCTTGTTTGCGGTTTGCCAATCCAGGCACCCTCTTTCAGTCAAGGTGGTGATGCACTAAAACAAACTACATCCCCTGATGTGTAAAAACCATCTGAGTCCGTTCAGCTGAAAAACAGGGAGTGCTGGAGTGGAGAGAATCTATCTGTGCTTAAAGCTTTTGTGCAGAACTTGATCTTCCCATCTCTCCTTTGAAAGCATCTCTGCTCGCCATCAACGGAGGTGATGGGTGTGGTTCAGTAGTCATTTGAAAATCTTTTCATTGCTTTCAGCAGGCTGGGAAGATTATGTTTTTTAAGTATAAATGGACTTCAGCTTCATCAAAAAGATCTGACATAGTGGTCACACACTGAAAACGATCTCCATTAGTGACAGCTTTGCAAGAAAATTGCTCAACAGACATAATTTAACATTCAAGCAAAGTACATTCCAACTTTAAGTCCTTAAAAAGTAATTTATGCAACCTTATAAAAGAGCAAAATGGCCAATCATCTTAGAGACTGATAAGCACTGTTCAAGTCTATTTATACACAGCACCATTTCATTTTCTGAATGTGTCAAACAAAAATTCAACATCTAATCTTACAGATAATTAACACTGAAGTTATGAACCCAAGATCCTTGCAGTTCACGAGAACAAAAAAAAAACGAACTGTCAATTTCATACTTACTCCACCTACATGGTAATGTTTCGGTTACAACACTGACGAGTACAGGTAACAAAGCCATTTGACAGTTACAGTACAACACAAAGCTGCTAACTGCTGCTGCTGCTGCTGCTGCTGCTGCTGCTGCTGCTGCTGCTGCTGCTGCTGCTGCTGCTGCTGCTGCTGCACTACCAGCTGAGTCAAACATCCAGAGAGGACATCCTTATTTACAGCCACACAGAGAGAAATAGGGGGAAGTCACAGAAAAAGGGCAAGGGGAAAAAAATGTAGTGAGAGAGAGCAGAAAATGAGAAAATCAGACAGAGGGATGCAGAGACAGAGGGGAAGCACAGAGAGAGTAAAAGGTTGGTAACTGAAGAGGAAACGGAGTGTAAAAGACAGATCGATGATAGAGAGAACAATAAAGTTATTAGAAAGAGACCAAACATTTCTTCACAGACTGGGCTCAGCTCTGACAGCCCACTGTGATCCCTGGACAATGACTGTGTGTGTGTGTGTGTGTGTGTGTGTGTGTGTGTGTGTGTGTGTGTGTGTGTGTGTGTGTGTGTGTGTGTGTGTGTGTGTGTGTGTGTGTGTGTGTGTGTGTGTGTGTGTGAGTCGATGTATCAGTGAACGTCTGTGCTTGTTTGTGTGGGTGCGGTTGTGTATATATTTGTCTGTCTCTATCACCTCCGTGTCCTTGCTAATAGCTGAGTGGACTCCCTGCAGTCTCCACAGGCTGCACTGTGATTATCACCACTTACTTGTGCACCCACACTCGAAAACACACACACATACACACGGACATAGTACTACAGACACAAAATCACACACACATGTACACACCAAGCACACAGGAGGACAATACAAATGCAGTTTCCTGCCGAGATGTGTGTACGTATAATATGCAGGTAAATGTAGAGAGTACAACTATTCCCTGTGTGTGTGTGGGTGTGTGTGTGTGTGTGTGTGTGTGTGTGTGTGTGTGTGTGTGTGTGTGTGTCTGTGCGTGCGCGTGCGCGTGTACGTGTGTTCATCACGGACTTGTCAGCTCCATGTGTGTATGTGCGCCCCTATTCACACATGTGGGTGTGTGTCTGTGCAAGTGTGCATCTCTGCTTGTGTGTAAATCTTCACAGATCTGTCTGTATATCTGTACTACCCTGTGTGTGTGTGTGTGTGTGTGTGTGTGTGTGTGTGTGTGTAGCATGTCTCCGCTCTGCTCCGTGTCAGTGCAGCCCATGTTGACTGTTGACACACTAATTTACTGCGGCTTCCTGTAAGACCTGCTCGGTTATATGGCTTATTGATGAGGCCACAGGGAGCACGTGTGTGTACGTGCACCGTGTGTTGTGTGTGTATGTGTGTGTGTGTGTTTGCATTGCAGAGTGTTTTCAGTGTTGGTGTACCCGCAACGGAGATTAAATATTTGTTGCGCTATAGATAAATATGGTCAGTCCAGGGGTGATGTCTGCAAACATAAATGTTTACTCTATCTGAGTGAGTGTGTCTGTTTTTGTTTTTTGTTGTGTGTGTGTGTAGAGAGAATGTATTTTTTTTAATGATTAGATGTTCCTGCCTCTGCATTTGAAAATTTCATTACAGACAGTGGTGAGAAACTGGACAAAATACAGCCACTGCAGCATCCTGGAAGTGCCGAGGTGCCAACAGGTTGACATTACACACACTCACATGCAGGTAAAAAAAAACACAAAAAAAAAAACTCATACACCGAAGAGAGTTTCCAACTATGCACTCAGGCGGACATCTTTTAACTCTCTGACATGCAGACACATACACAAACACACACATATGCACAGAAGTGAGGAGAGACTGATGGACGCGGAGCTGCCGGTCCCTCTGAGATCACCGCATTCTGCATGTGCCATTAACCTCAGAGATGGATGGAGGGAGGGAAGCGGTGGGCAGAGTGGTAATCAGGAAGATCGAGAGGAATCTCAGTGGGCCGGTAACATTTTGGGCTGATTACTTTGGATGTAGTAACATTACTGAGACTCATGGCAGCCTGAACCAATAAAGCTTTGTGTGCACATAGACACGCCGAACACTCTGTTAACATCAATATGAAGTGTGCAGCAGGGAGGGAAATGGTAAATATTGCTTTAAAAACAAATATATATATACAAATATATATATACTGTATATATACTATATATATATATATATATATATATATAGAAAGTAAAAGCATCTTCACCCATGGGGGTCCCAGGGCAGTCGGTCTACACTGTTAAACTCATTGGCAAAATGTGCATCTCACTTTGCCCCTGGAGAAAAGACAGGGGTGAAAGAGAAAGGAAATGTTTGGAGAGAGGAAAGGAAAGGAAATGATGAATGAGAAATGCAAAGAAAGAGAGAAAGACAAATAAATGGGTAAATGGAAAAAATGTGAAATTAATAATAATGATAAAATAAAGTAAGAGCAAACAAGGAAAGAAAACCTCAAAGGTTTACATGTGGCAAAAATGAGAGATACAAAACAGAGCAATAACACCGAAAAACAAAAATTTCAAATTTAGAAAGCTGTGACATGGAACAGATTAATTCATACAATCATTCGTCAAATCATGTGAACAAGAAAGAGCGGCAGGGGAAGCAGTGTGCTGGCGAGGTGTGGACAGGGCCAGTAGTGCTTGTCGACAAGCCAGCAGACAAGTTCTTCCCCTGACGCAGAGCAAGGATCACCTTACCCTCTGCTGGTTTCACAGCTCTGTTGCAACACACACACACCACAATGTTTTTATATAATTGCACTGTTGTTATACTGCTCTCCGTTCAGTGACAGAGCCCGGTGTAGTGTCAGGTTAATAAAATTAACTTTAGAATCAACTCTCGCACACACAGGGGGGTCATGCACCATGTCAAAAATCTAGCAGGTAGTAGTGAGTAACAGTAGAGTTAAAAGAATCCTCAGTACTGGCCCCCCGGGGGGGGGGGGGGCTGTTAAAGCAACGCAACAACCAAATACGGTTACTTAATGCTAAAACTCGAGCATGTTTTAAGACTCTTTGGGATAAGACATTTGGTCCAACTGAGCACCACATGCTCCATCAGAAAATTTTGTCCCATGAGACAATTTACAGCAATTAAGAAAAAGCCACGCTAACCAGCTCTGAGCTCGCTACGCTCAGGGCTAACGCACACATACCGACCGAAGTGTCTCATACGGAGGCTCTGACACTGACATGAGCACCAACCCACGGATGAGATGAGACAGATCCATTGTCAGCCAGTCAGCTTGGCAGCTTGGCAGCTAGCAGCGAACAGAAAGGCTAACCCAGCTACTGGAAATGAGAAAGGAGTCGATCGCCTTTTTGTAGTGGTTTTACACGTGTTTAAAAAAACTTGCATATTTGTGCTACTTTTGATGTAAGGGTATTGGTGATGCATGGCACTCATGGTCTTGTGTATTGCTTTGATGCCAAGTTATGGTTTTTGACTGACAAGCCGACAGGCTTTGATTGGAGAACTCTGCAGGTATAGAGCTCAGTGACCTAGAAACACTGGGGATGCCTGTACTGCGCAGCAACAAGCAGCATTTCTATCTATTACCCTAAAATGGATTCTCTCTGTGACATCAGCAGTGGCTTCTGGGAAACCCAGTCCACTGCTTGGCAAGCAGAAAAGGTGTCATGGATTAGCATATCCTAGTTTCACAACATACTGTCGTAAGTTATACAAAAGAATGCGTGAAGGGAAAGTCCAGAAGGCTCGAGTCCATGTGGTGCGTTGGTGTGAATTCAGAATGATTCGCAGAGGTTATTGCTCTCTTTTCCTGGCTGATTTCTTCCAACCAGCTTGTGCCAGCAGAGATTTAAGATACTTTTTGCATTCAGCATGTCCTGCTCCCATGTGAAACAAAAAAGTAGAACTTTTGTTTTCCATTATTTTCATCATTTCACACCAGTTGAAAGATTGAATGTCTCACTGTTGATATAAAAAAACTGTAAAAATTGTAATCTTTGAGCACCACTGCGAAATGTAAGTTTAAAGGGGATTTTTTTCATTCATATTAATATTCAAAACTTTGTGATTGATAGACTATAATAGTAAAAGAAGCAATTTGCTAGTCAACATCTCAGTTAGCTTACTCACAGTGCAGCGTGTACCTGTTCTGTATTGCTCCAGATAAGACATTTTTCACAAACTGTGGCTCTGACAGCTCAGAGGAATATTAGACTGATATTAGCATGTGATTGCTCTGCGCTCTCATCACTTGACAAATTCCAGTGGGCCGGGGGGGGGTTCAGTTTCAGTGGAAAGACACAGGATGAGGGCAGCAAGAGGGGCGAGAGCAACAGGTTACAGAGGTCGTACGACTGGAGGGACCCAAGGAATGAGGAGGGCGACAGTTACTCTGACACACACACACACACACACACACACACACACACACACACACGCACACACACACACATCAAGCTGTCATGGAAAAAGAACTTAATACCTTCAGAGATCCAGAGATGTTAGGAGACATCTGAGTGACAGTTTGATAGTGTGTGCCCATGTTTCACATGTCACCGTCCTGAACTGAGATCAGTGACTCACCTGACTGCTGGTAATTGTAGGGCTATAACAGTAAAAGATAAACTGATCAAGAAATAAGAAAATACATATCTCGCATATTCATCGCCTTACTCTACCATGATCAGGACTGTGATTGGTGAAATATGTGAACTGTGAGCTTGCTGGTTCTCACAAAGTCTCGTGTCAGAAGAGTACAAGAGGCTATAAATATTTTTATCACATGAAAAAGCATCAGCCCTTGTGTGATTTTCTTCTCTGTCATAAAAGAAATAGATGTATAAAAGGGGTTTTCTTCCCACGAGATAACTGAGCTGTGTCATTATGGCCTGTATGTGTATGCATCTGTGTGCAGGGTGTGTCCTGGGAAGGCAGTGCCAGAGCCAAAATTTGGTTTGTTGTTCAGACCACAGGCTTCAGTGTCGCTACAGGCCCTAAAACACACCTCCCACCGGCAACCTCCCTGCACTATACTACTGGGAGAGAGCCAGCAATAAGGAGAGAGAGAGAGAGAGAGTGTGTGTGTATGTGGGTGTGTGTGTGCGCAAAGTTGTGTGTGAATTTTCGCATCCAGAAGCTCAGCCATTATTACCAGAGGGACTGCTCTGCATGACATGAAAATCTGTCCCTTTCATAGATGGTACAACTTTTCTGTTAATCTTAGTCACTCATGGGTTATTAGAGGCACAGCAATGTATTCTTGTTCATTGATTATTACTCATCAGCTTCCTTTCCCTTTTGATTATTCTACACACACACATGGCCAGTGTTTCAGCTGTAATGCTGTAAAGCAGCACCAGGTTCCTTTTAAAGCTCCCAGCACTGCTACAAAGCTCATAAAGCTGTACTGTGGGCCTCTTCTCTCCCTCTTCTTTCTGCCTTTCTTCTTTCCACCTCCCTCTATTCTCTTTTAATACTAGGGAGAGGATAAGAGAAGCGAAGGAAGAAAAGAGAGAGATGGAATGGAAATAAATGTGGACAGGAGAGAGTGTCTAGATAGAGAGAGGGGAGAAATTGGAGGGAAATAAGAGAGAGGCAGGGAGAAATTTGGCAAAAATGAAAGAGAGGGAGAGAGAGATATGTAGAAAGGTAAGAGAGGGTGAGGTAAAGAGAGAGAGAGAGAGAGAGAGAAGGGAGTGAGAGGGAGATGAAACTGCTCTTTAATCAGTGAGGGGCTATATGGAGGCGGGCCGAGGTGCCTACTGTAATCCGATACACGCGCGCGCGCACGGCGTGCACGCACACCGAGACAGGGGACTGAGTGAGCAGTCCTGCACGCTGCCACAAACCCGGCGGAGATCGGAGGGGAAGGAGCGCACTGCCGGAGCTGCTGGGAGAGGGGAAAGAGAGAGAAGGAGAGAGACACACGCTGAATCCGGAGGATAGAGAGAGAGAGAGAGAGAGAGGGAGTGAGAGAGAGCGCCCACTGAAAAGCGTGTTTCAGCGAAGAAACGCTCAGTTTGAAGGAGGAGAGCGGAGAGGCTGCACGTTTATTGTCTCCCGATCAGTTTTACGCACGCACACGGGAGCTGCCTCCTCCAGGAGATAGTGTTATCTTTTGCGCAAGAACGGACTGTTATCGGGACAGCGTAATAAAAGGAAAATCGATGGGAAAATATTTTTGATTCTTAGTCACAGGTGCTCTTACCAAGTCAATGCGCCACTTGGAGAGTGAGAGCAAAAGGTTTTGGGATATTTTGTCGAACCGAAGGAGAAAGACGCGTGGTACTTTTTCCAGGTTTTCTCAAACTTAATGGTCATCTGCAGATGCGGCTGATGCTCCTTGGTGGTTTCAACCTGTGCATTCTACTTTGTTTGAAATTTGCCAGTCAACTGAGTTGACTTTATTTTCCCACGCGTGTTTCGACTGACAGAGGGACACTGTGAGCACCGAAATGGATTTCGCAGTTTTAAAAATGTTTTTATTGGACAAACTGCGCTGATTTCAGATCAGTTTTGCGCTAATTGCGCAGACCAGTTTCTACGACACAAGAAGCAGTGCCACACACTGAGGCAACCCATACGAACATTGTAGTTTAACCAGCCTGATATTCCTGGAGAGCTCCGTGAACACAGCCCGGCGTTTGTAGTGGAGTTGGGGCACCAGGCGTGTTGCGCTCGGGAGAAACAGAAAACAGTGGAAAGAAAAGGAGACTTTGGACTGCAGCTTTGTCTCAGATAAACAGAAGCAAACCACAGAGGAGGAGAAGAGCTGCTTTTTCTCCACACTCGAGGAAAAAAAAGATGGATTTACTCATATGGCTCTGTGGATGTTTACTGGCTTTTCTTTTGCCTCCAACAGTCACAGCAGAGGAAGGAGGTAGGTTTGACACTTTTCCTGCCCGCTTTAATTCGTGTCACACGTAAGTGCTAAATGGAAATGAAAGCGCCTTTTTTGAGAGAGAAAAATCCACCGGGGATGATTGTTTCGTTTAAGAAGAATTGTGTTTTCCCCTCAAAACCAAACTGCGTAATGACCGTAAAATAATAACATTTTAGGGAAAGCACTATTAGGAATTTACCCAACCTTCATTTTCCTTTCAAATAACAAGTTGATGAATGAAGTCCAGTGTTGAAGGACGCCGGTTATTTCAGTTTCAGCACAATTAGGAGGAAGATCCCTGTGATAGTCCCCTTCTCTGAACTCTGCAGTTGACATCTCGCTCGGTCGGCGTTAACAGCAGAGGCTGAGAGGTACAATAAATAAATGATAATAAAAAAATAGAAAAAAGTAAACAACTTTTTATGACTGAATAAAATCCGTTATTTTTTCCTTAACAGTTTAAAGCAGATTAAATTCATTTTCCTGATATGGTTGAGCCCTGGTGTCGCCCGTTTCTCTGAGCTTCAACTTTCTAACTAGGCGATTTCACAGATAAAGTATCATCCTCACCGGCAACGTCTTCATCGTCCACGCCGCTGCTGGTTTGACTCTGTGCTATAATACTGAGGGATCTTTGGATGTTGGCTTGGTACCAATATTGATTTTTGTCCTCTGGAAAAAAAACATCTTTACCATATGCTGTGGATTTTAGTCTGCAGCTTAATCAATGACTGTTCTCAGGAGAGCTATTCAATAATGAAAAATCACTATGATGTTCCCGTAATGTTCCTATCGGGACCTCTTTCGGGGTCAGTGATCTGTGAGGCAGCAGCTCACTTTATAGTGACCTTATCGCTCTTGTTGTATATCTTGATGTGTCACTGCGATGTAGTCTTATAGGAATCCTTGACAGTTTTTTTTTTTACTGACAGAATGGCAGCTGCCATGTAGGGCCGTCCCTCTACTGCCGTTTGTGCGGAGAGGTGGCAGCGAATCTGACCGGGTTACTGCTTCCGTCTACCGGAGGCCAGCCCCGGCGCTCCGGTCACACAGAGATCCGATTCCATGCGGTTTTAGAACGAGTCAGGCGGCGGAGGTCCGTCACTCCTCGAGCCCGTGAGCAGTTTACCTTTGCGCATATATGCACATGGTTTCGAAGTGAGGAACGGTTCAAGCTCAGCGCGCTACTCTCTATTAAAAGTGGCAAGGCAAAAATGGTTCAATCTTTGCACAGGTGTAACGCGTTTAACGTTGTACATGTTTTTTTGCACGTATCCAAACGATCTTTACGCGCAGGGAGGGTCCTGGAAACTCCCCCGGGCCCCTCTGTGCAGCAGAGGAGATTTGCAGTGGATTTAATCAAACATATCTGTGGTGACGCCGGGTCACGATTTCAGTACTTACATTCGCTGTTGTGTTACAGGTGTGCATTTGTGAGGGACTTGAAGTGCCTCAGTCAAAAGGAACGGAGAACTAGTCGTTTAATAAACCAAATGAGCTTTAACTAAAGATCATTTACAACTAATATGACGGTGGAACTCTATTCACTTTCATGGATTCTCAAACAGACTGACGCCCTGAACAGTGGGGCTGAGGACCATTTTTTCACCACAAGCAGTGATGCATAGTCTCACTGTTTCTCACAGCTGTCCATTTAAAGAAGACTGAGCACTTGGCAATTTCTTTTTTTTTTTTTTTATCTCCTCCAGGTACATTGGTGTTCGTGCATAAGGTGCAAAAGAAGGAAGTGAGAGAGGGCAGCTGTGGAGAAGTTGGTTGCATTCTAGGTTGTATTGATTTAGGGCTTATTCAGGAGGCTTTTGCAGATCTCATGACTTAGATTAAGTGGCCCGTCTGCCAAATCTTGTTTTGGAGAAACACAGTGTAGTAGAGAGAGTGTGCACAGTGGAGGCTTTCTTTGAATCACATTACACCTTGAATGTGAGAAGATACGAACCATGGATCAGATTTTCTATGTGTGGATATTTCCCTGTCAACCTGGAAGTCGGTTCAGGCCAATATGAATGTAAAAGCGGTTGTATTTCTGAGACTGACCTGGTCATTTGATCAACAGCGTAAAGTGAGTCATGTTCAGAGTCAATGGCGAAGCAGGAAGTACTGAGGGAGGTTCCTATAGCAGAGCAAATATTCACACGGAAACTGTGTTCAGGGTGGATGGACGGAGTGTCTGACAATGACATGAGACACTGAGGTTTCTGTTCTGTCTCCATTCATCACTGTTTTTTTTTTTTTAAACATGACCACAATCTTTATTTAAACCTTTGCAAAGAGGTTCTTCTTTTAACGATGACATCATCAGTTTCTTAAAACTAAATCAATCAATAATTTGTTCAGGTGTGAAAACTTGTTGATATTCTGTTCATTTTCTTGACAAAAAAAAAAAGAATTGCTAATAGGTGAACCCTAGTTTTACTGGGGACTCCTTCAAACTCCCCTCGAGATCTCCCCTCTGGTATGATGAGAACCACTGGATCACACACACACACACACACACACACACACACATGCTCAGCAGTAGGCTACGGAGGATTGAAGCTTCCTCAGCAGTAAACTTTTACAGATGCCTCTGCTCTGTCGTCTCCAGAGAGATGAGCAAAAGGAAAGCATAGTGAGACTAAGAAGTGTATATATATAGCGGGTGAGACAGGAGGGAGGGATGGAAGTACAGTGGGAGGAAGTAACAGGGAGAGAAACAGGCAGAGGGAAGCAGCAAAAAAAAAAAAAAGGGAACGAAACGGAAGAATGATTTTTAGCCTCGCTGTTTGATCCTGTTTCTTCATTCCGTTTGATCACAGCTGTGCCTGGAAGGGAGATAAACGGACATAATTGGCCACTCAAGACCAGCTGTCTGCCTCTATAGTGTCTCCGCTGAAATGTGCTGGTTGATGAAACCGGCTCACTGTGATGCACACTGTGAGAAGTAAGCAAGCAGTGGGATGAATTGCCCACAGGTACACACTAAGGGCTGGTTTATGAGACTTTTTTTTTTTTTTCCCGCCGGCTTGGTCCAATCCAATGTGATTGTAGAAGCCTGAAACAGAGGGGAGCAAATTTCTTTCCCAGATTTCGGGGGGTGAAAAAGTCAACAAGTCCACCCAGAGTAACGGTTCATTATTTCTGCAAATGATTGCATCTCAGTGGTGTGTGTTTCAGTGTGTTTGTGTGAGCCAGAGCAGGCAGAAGCTCGCTTTCACTTGCATTTAACTGTTAGGTCATCCGTCTGCACTATTTCAAGACTTTTACTATACCTCATAACTTTATTTACAACATGTGAGTGTGATTGAGCTTTCAGATGCATGTGTTATTTTCTAGCCTCGAGCTTTTACCCGACATCCATCATAACCAGGTGCTGTGTTGCCCCGTGTGGTCGGCCTCCAGTGCTGAGGAGCGGGTTCACTCAACGCGCTTGTGTTTTTGGCGGACGGTGAAATTGAGCGTATCCATTCGAAACTATAACGTACGCGAACGTGCTCGCACACCAGAGGGTGGCAGTAACGGCACCAAAAAGCTATTTGCCGACGGCTAAAAAACACCAGAAGAAGAACTTTGTGGGGTTTTTACGCCCCAAGGATTTACGGCACCTGGCATGAAAACTGAAATGATAGCACATCTCTCAGCTGTAGTGACTGTAGTGAAGCCGCTGGTGGAGCCTGTAGCAGACTGTAATCTATTTGATATTTTTGAACAATTTGAACACTCTGCATAATACAAATGAGTACAGAGTGGAAATACATTTGTAAACAGATAGGTTGTGAGTGGTCCTGCTTCATGACACAGGTTCTACTGAAAACACAACAGCACGTGAACTGGTCCATTTGAAGCGGTGTGAACTGAACTTTGAGCTAGCTGTTATGAGGCTTGAACTCGGACAACACTGTGGGTTTGTAGTAATTAAATATTATGTTACATTGGACCGGGTCGTAATGCCATCAGTAAAACAAACCGTGCAGGTCATTTCTTCAAACAAAGGGGTTATACCCTGTTTTAGCTCAGTGCATAATGAACTGCCTCACTGTCACTAACACATTCAATTAATTACTTTGCCTTTAGAAAAAGAAATCATTAGTAGCCATATTATAGATATTATATTCTACCAACATGAATTTAACTGTATTTGTTCCTTTCGCTTCCTTAATTTGTTTCCATGGATAATTACTCAGTGCGTATGGAGATTGGTTATTGTGTTTGAGAAAGGCTAAAAATACACCGGCGTATTATGGCAAGTCAAATAAAAGCAAAAACCAGCGAGTGAATGAATGTTGAATAATATATCGCAGCAGGATATAAAAAGAAAGGGCAATTAGTGACTCTGAAATCAGCTCCTCCATACATGTTTGTATGTGCATTTCCCATAATTCCTTGACATTTTCTAAGATTGCTTTCTATTCCCATTTTAGTCGTTCTTTATTACTACTGCACTGTCTGAGGCGTTGAATGTTTTACTCGACTTGTGAACTTCCATCCTATAGCAAAGAGGCCAAAAAACACTAAAGCAATAAAAAGAGAAAAAACGAGAGCAGGGACGGAGGACTGAGGGTGAGAGGAGGAGATGGACAGAGTCAGGAATCGTGAGTGTTTGGGTGTGCAGGAGAAAGAAGGAAAGGGAGGAACAGGGGAACATGAGAGGGCAGTAGTGAAATGAGAGGAAAGCAGCAGAGTGTGAAGCAGTAGTTGAGTGGAGCCACCTGCAGTAAACCAACCCAGATTCATTCCTCTCCTTTGTCAAGCACAGGAGCCTCTCTGGCCAAGACTAAGTATATAACACTGATTACAGACACAAATAAAATAAAAGTTTTGTATTTCGTCACATCAGGGATAACAAAATTACATTATGATTGAAGGGATGTTTTGACATGTAGATGGATGGCAATGTTATTGAAACCGTAGTAACCGGTTCAAATGGAAACTTTCCATGCCTTTACTCCGATGATTGGATTTAAATGGCTGTATGTGACAACCGAGTGTGCGAATCTCTGGCAGGTGACACACTTTGCTGGAGACTTTCTTCAGAGCTGGTTTCATTTTAATTATCTTGCAGGTAGCAGGTGTTTTCCACCAGGTTTCAGGATTAAGGGTTATTCTTTTTCATCTAGCGATTCAGATGGCTGCTGTGTTTTTCTTTTCCATTTTTTTACTTTTATTTTTAAGGTGCATCTAAGTAATGATAAATCCCAAGAAAATATGTATAAATTAGCCATGAAACTTTAACAAAAAAAAAAGGAGAAGAAGAAGAAATTGTGAGTGAAATGAGAGGATGTTCGTCTGTCAATCATTGGAGGAATGGTGGCCAAACAACAGAGAGGCTGGTCCACTGACATCAGGAACCTAGTTTGCAGTAAGCAAATAAACATTTAGCTAATTAACCCTCTGTACAGTCTCTCTCTCTCTCTCTCTCTCTCCTTCCATCTCTGTCTCTTTCTCTGTCACTCTCCCTCTCTCGTCCGTAAAAGAGAATGGACAATTAGTGGGTCTAGCAGGATGTTCTAATTACAGTTATCATGTCATTAGTAAACTGCTAGTGTTCTAGTGTCTTCATTGGCCATTGGTAATGACTGGAGTAATTAGAGAGGATGGGGCGATCAGGGCGTGTGTGTGTGTTGTATTTGTGTCTTTGTGAAGAACAAATGTCCTCAGAGGAAAGGGGAGATCATGGAAATCCTTCAAATGAGACTATTTGCCTTTTCTCACTTCTTTTAAAACCTCCACACATAGAAACGTGTGTGTGTGTGTGTGTGTGTGTGTGTGTGTGTGTGTGTGTGTGTGTGTGTGTTTGTGTGCGCGAGCGCGCCTGATCTTGTGTACTAAGCTAAGCCTTCTGTGTCCTCAGTAGTCCCTCCAGAGCAGTGCCGTGCGAGGCCACAGGTTGTTTTACTTTTTCTCTCTCCCTTCACGCTGAATCATCCTGTTGTTTTCCTCGTTTCATGGCACTTCACCTCTCCTTTAATAGCGCTCTCTGTCTCTTTCTCCACACCTCCCCGTGGCAGTGTTTTCCCTCGCTCCGATTAAGAAGCCTCCCTCACCCTCTTTTCGCCCCACTTCACAACGGTGGGAAATCTCTTTTACTGTTTCACTCCCTCATTGTTTTTTTCACTCTCAGCCTGTTCCCTCTGACTCTGTCAATCTATGTTTCCCTCATCCTTGTTTTCTCTGGCTGGAGGAGACTAAAACCTCAACAGTGGAAATCCATTCACATGGCTTGTTAGAGTGACTCCATTCATACGTCTGAAAGGCTGATGTATAGCTCTAAGTATGCTGCTTTTACTATTTTTTACAGTCGCTTAAATGAATACACCAGATTTAGGGTCCATTGATAAATTCTTTACATAATCAGCTCTCTGGTACATCGGGATGAGTGATTACAGACTCCACAGCCAGGAGACAGTAATGAAAGTCAGCAATTTTATTATGTAGCACATAGAGTAAAATCTAAAGATGCAATAAAGATTATGTTTGGACGTAGTGAAAAATAGTTTGCATTTTGTTTTTGTTTTTTTAATCATGTATATATTTAGTTTTTTTTTTTTACATTTTGAATATCTTCAGTACTTGTTTTTATCGTATTCCAATCATTTCCTGAGATAAGACCTTGAAGAATAAATGCCCAAATTACTTTTTTTTTAGGGTGCCAAGAACCAACTGCATTTCTGTGTCTGTTTGACCTTTATCTCTATTGGACAGACTGGCTGAGGATGCATGCTCTTTCACAGCAATACTCTGATAACTGAAAAATAACAGGAACAGACAGAGTTGTAAACTATGTAGAGAAAAAAAAATTATTTTAAAAAAGGTCCTGGTTGTGTCATCTAAAAGCCCTTTAGGCCTCACGGTAACGATAACCACGCAAAGGAGGAAGTCAGGTGATGTTGTCACAGAGTATAGAGAGGAGGTTGGGGTTGGCATTAACCATAGCGCTGTGATATCATAAACTGTATGTGCTTTGTGACAGTTTACGGCAGTTTAGGCAAATGATGTCATCCTGCCGATAGGGGCGTCAGGTCGGGAAACGGCTATATGCGTCGTTTAAGAGGCTGTGGACAAGCTAGTTGGTTCGTAATGTAATCTGGAGGACTTGATGAATATCTCGCAAACTTGCAGACATTGAGTGTGTTAGTAATCCAGCCACGGAAGTTTGTCCCAAATCAACTCATTTAACTTAGAGCTCTTTCTTTCTCTGCAGGTGTTTCTGAACATTATTTCTAGCTTTTCATTACTCCTCTCTCTGTCAGTGATCCCAAATCTTTCTCTCTATCTTCCCGTCCACTGTCCTATTATCTCTCTCTTCTTTGCAAATCTCCGTAGATCAGGTAGCGTCTTTGGTCTTGAGTTGAGAAGCTTGTTCTCATGTCAGTTCTTTTTCTGTATCACACACTCATCCTTCTTTTTTATGAGTCCTTGTCTTTCTTCTCTCATTTTTCCCATCCTTGTTTTTGTTTCTCGGATCCTTTGTAGTCCTCCACCATCCCCTTTCTCTATTTTCTACACACAAAATACACACACACACACACTCTGCTCCGTCTGTAATTTTCCACTGTGGCTTAATGCAGGGCACCTGGAGAAAAGCGCAACCCCACCTGTTTGTGTGTGTGTGTGTGTGTGTGTGAGTGTGTGTACTTTATTTTCTGTCCAGTGAGCTGTTCTGAGCTGCTGACTTTCTCTTTTCAGATGATGAGAGACAGATGTTCTGGCATTACTCTGTCTTCTTTCGTCCTGCTCTGCCTCCTTCTCCCTTTCTTTCTCTCCCCTCTCTCTTTCTGTCCATTCCTGAGGTTTCCCAGGTTTCGATGACTAAAAACCCCTTGGTTTTGATCCAAAGAAGACATTTTCAGCCTGTTATTTTCAGTGTATTTCATATTCCCAGAGTCATACAAAAGCTTTTTACTCCAAATGTAGCATTTTGTGAGAGCTTCGTGACGCTGGATCCGAGCCATCCTACTGAAAATGCCTAGAAATCCATGGTAAAAAAATTTGCATTTTTTTCCTCCCCTCAGGCTTTGATGCAGATGTTCACAGTCTATTGATTGTTGTATTTGGGGACTTGTTTCCAACAAGGTCAAAATAATGAGAATATCAGACTCGCTCTACTGTTTTGAGTATCGGGGCCAGTGTCGGTGGATAATAAGTTGATCTGCCAAATGATAGCCTCCCTCCTAACAAGCTCATGGTTAGCTGGGTGAGACATGCTCTCTCGCTTTCATACACAAACACTAAACCACTAATGCTTTCATTATGGGCTCTCGCAGTTGAAATGAATGCGGACTGTGGTTGAACACATTAGCCAAAAGTTCCTGCAGACTAGCAAATCGATTGCGATTGCAAAAAGCGTTTCTTTCGAGTCAGATCAGACGGCCTACTCTGAGGGAAAATGAATCCGTAAGAGAGAGCTTCGAAACAAGGTCAGAGAATTTGCATTTGGGGCTAACAAACAAGGATCTAGTTCAATTTTGCAAAGCGGCTCCATGTGGAAGCGAGTGTGTTTTTCTACATGTTTGTGACTTTCTGTGCGATTGTTTGCGTCGCCCCTCCGTGCGCCCGTTGCTGCGCATGCATTTCTGTACAAGTTTTTATTGCATTTCTGTATGGGTGCATCTGTGTGTGTATGTGTGTGTCGAGGTGCGCGCATGTGGGGAAAAGTTGCTGAATAGGTGTTATCAGGATGCAATACTAAACGTGGCGGAGAGCCATAAATAATGCAGTGACCTGTCTCATATCCCTGCTTGACTGCTTAGCACCGTTTACTGCTGCTTATCCTGCATGTGTGTGTGTGTGCGTGTGTGTGTGTGTGGTCTAAATTCATTGATATCTAAGCCAGAGAGGGATAAGCGATGTTCAGCGGTTTGTGTTTGTGCTTTTGTTGTGAATATGTGGTCTAAATACAACCTCTGCCTGAAGAACACACATGCTGATGTGGTTGAGAGAAAAGTCCCCCTCGTGTGAAGTCTGGGGTCAAGAGCAGGGAAGTGTTTCCTCTGAGTGACGGACAAACACAGACAGGGAAAACGGGTGATGTCTTGATGTGGTACTTATGTTTCAACTTATACTGAGGTTTTTCTTATAGAAATACCAGCTCACCACAGATGATTCAAGCAGAGTCAGGACTGTAACTGTGACCAGGGACACTGGCTGTGTTTGAATAGTGTAGTTCAATAGTTTTGACGTACTTGTTCTTAACTTGAGTTATTTCATCTTGTGTTATTAATACCTCTGCTCCACTAAATTTGAAAGGGAAATGTTGTGCTTTTGAATCCACTAGAGATGTTAGATATCCTCTATATGGTTATTATTATTTTTTTTAGAAGAGTTTATGAAATATAGTTACATTGTTTCCAATTAAACTACCCAAATATCCTGTATATAAAGTAGGTGATAGTAGTTTCCCTTCACTCGCCATGTACACATGTTAGACAAATCCAATCATATCTAATAATATAACTGAGAAGGCCTTCACTCATACTTACAGTACTTTTTGCTGATAAAAGTTTTTGAATGTAGAACTTTTAGCTGTAAGGGTGTATTTTTACCAGGTGGGCTGCCACCTGTGCGGCCGGTTGAAGGAAGATTGGGCGTCATACGGCAAAACTAAAAGAATGATTCAGATTAAACTGCAACTTAGATCCAATTTTTAGCAGCCACGACAGCAGGGCTGGTATTGCTCTTTTAGTTTTTTTGTTGAGATCAGAATGAAGGTCTACGAAGATGGGTGTGTGGTGCGACCCATGAGCGCTGAGTATTCCTGAAATAATGTAGTAATAACTGTTGAGCGGGTCAGAATGTCAACATGTGTCAGGGTTGGTGTGCCCCCATTGCAACAAGGTCTCTAGCTGTAGCTTTTGCCGTGAGTTTTACAGGTTGTTTTTGACATTTTTACTCGCAGCAGGTTTGTTGAGACCTGGCTTCAGTGCAACCTTGCTAAAAAGACGTCCAGTGGGGCAAATTATCCTTAAAGGCTAAAAGTAACTGCGATGCTTTTCTTTCTCTCCTCCTTCCTCTTTTCTCAACCCTGCAATTTTTTTTAATGCCTCAGATCTCTTCTGTTCTTTCCTTTTTTTTCACTGTTTGACACTTACACACACACACACACACACACACACACACACACACACACACACACACACACACACACACACACTCTCTCTCTCTCTCTCTCTCTCTCTCTCTCTCTGTCTCTCTCTCTCACTTTTACCTGTTTGATAATTCTTGACATGAATTCAGGCTTTTTCCCAACTCAGCATCTTCTTTGTTCAGACACCCCCCCCCACACACACACACACACACGCACACACACACACACACACACGCACACACATGCACGCACACGCACACGCACGCACACACACACACACACACGCACACACATGCATTGCACTTCCTTCCCAACATGCAGGTCAGGGTGCAGAAGTGTGGAATACAAATTAGCATTGCAATATATTCCCTTTTTGGAGGTTGCGTTTACACAGTTTCTTGGATTTAGAGATGCAGAGAGCAGTTAGCTGTCCCGCCCCAAAATAAAAAATGTTTCCTTCCCCCCCTGTATATCGGTTTATCACTGCAGGAACTCTGTGTTGTAATGATTGATGAGCTCCACCGCAGCATCATATATCTACTGTATTTGAGTGCATGCATGCACCAAATTGTGTCACCTTCTGCCCTGTTTGAACGTGATAATCGCTGACTGATTTTGTGTATGTGTGTGCGTGTTGAGATTAATAGGCCCTTAAAGCAGAGCAGACACAATACTTTACACACACAGCATCTGCCTCTCTATCACACCGGCCTTATTCATCAGACACTCGGAGGTGCTGTCTTTATCGGCTACATGCCAGAGGTGAGGAGGAGGAGGAGGAGGAGGAGGAGGAGGCAAAGAGGGTAGTCTGAAAAAAATGAAAGAAAGTGAGTGGAGTCAGTTCTGAGCAGAAGCAAAGTAAAGAGTGAAGTAGTCTTCTCTAAAAAAAAAAAAAAAAAGAATAAACCTTCACTGCCTCTCATATGGGGACTGAATGTAATTAAAACACGTTTTTATTCTTGCATTTTAAAACCATGCCCAGTAACAACTAAGTATGCATTATGAGTCCCAAGCAACAGTTTATTAATCAGTTCAATTTACCAACTATCTTAGATTTTTCTCCTCTTGCACTGCCTCTCAGCATATCCCAGATTTTTTTGGTTGGATACAGTTATCTAAGCGGTGTGCTAAAAGTGGTGTTTGGCCGATGCTGCTGTGAGATTCCAGAGTGGTTAAGCACTAATCCAGGTGGTGCTGGGATGAAATGCGCCTGGCCGGGTTACATAGGCCTTGTAACTCTATTCCTGTATTACTGTATGTCACCAAGGAGATTGGAAACAGATAGGAGGCGATAGACAGGACTCGTTGGCTCACAGCATGAGGGACAGACAGACAGAGGGAGAGAGATAGAGAGAGATAGAGGGGGATGATCACTAATTGTTTGCAGACAGTGTGAGGTAGACACCAGATATAGCTGCCAAAGTGTCAATCATGTTGTGCGCTGAGATCTGACCTCCACTTTCATCTTCCCTTGCTGGTTCTTGGGTGTATGAGTGTACATCCATGTGTGGCAAATTTGCTGCCACGACAAAAGTTAAAAAAAAAAAAAAAAAAAAGCTAGATTTTCACTGTGCATGTTTGTTTGACCCTCTCCTTTAATTTGTTTTGAAGATGGCATCTGGAAAAGTGTTTATACTGTGTGTTTGTGTGTGTGTGTGTGTGTGTGTGTGTGTGTGTGTGTGTGTGTGTGTGTTAATGTTTGCATGTCTAACTCCTCTCAGAGTAGGTTTACAGTCTATTAATAGCATTAAAACATGTTGTATTCTGCTGAGTAGTTTGACTTGGCTATGTCATCCCACTCAGCACAGTGGCAATAAATAATGGATACAGTTTTTTTTTTATCAGATAGGTGTTTGAGGCATCTTGAGTCTCAGTAATACAGACTGTAATGGATTGATTATGACTTTGTTTTCTTACAGGAAATTATTTTAGTGGGTTGCCCACTAGCCAAACCCTTA
Organism: Seriola aureovittata; assembly: GCF_021018895.1. Taxonomy (NCBI): domain Eukaryota; kingdom Metazoa; phylum Chordata; class Actinopteri; order Carangiformes; family Carangidae; genus Seriola; species Seriola aureovittata. Next base: position 21,051,898 of record NC_079374.1, read on the forward strand.
CCAGCAAGCAGCAGACAATCACAGATGCTGTTTTTATAGAATAATCTGGTCCATCGTGGACGTCATTTTGCTCAAAATACTTGTTGGAAATTCATCCAAATGTTGTGTGCAATCACTGTTTAGTGCAGAAATATCCCCTGGATAAAGTAGTTCTTTCAAAAGTAATAGTCCACTTAACAAACACTTCAGATACGTACTTGTGTGCGAGCGCTAAAAAAACTTTATATCCTATATGTAGCGCTTGATAACAATTAGATTGTATTGGTGGAATGTTATTTGGGGGATGTTAAATGAGCAAACTAGAAACAGTTCTTGAGTCTCTTCTGACAGATAGTGGCTCAGACTGAGCTGTTACACTGGAAGTGCTTGGCTTTAACAAAGACATCTCTCATCATGCATCCACCCAAATGGTTTAAGTTAAGTTTTATGGCTCTTAAACAATGAAGAAGTTCAGCTCATAAGACATAAGTCTGCATAGTCAATCAAACAGGCCAGCCAGCATGGTGCACAATAGCTGCCATAGATGTCCTTACAATAGACTTGTATGTGTTATGTCGTTGGGTGTCATAGATATGAGTTACCCATCTATGTCAGGCTACATCTGCAGCAATGAATGAGCGGCATTGTTTATGACATGACACAGACATATGACTGCTGACAAGTGGATCCGCTCTGTGACAGTAACTGTGGCATCTGGAGGCCTGTGTGTCTGTGTCTGTGTGTGTGTGTCACTCTTGGGTCAGAATGGAGTCTTTACACGTCATGATGCTCCATTGACCTTGACTCTGCATACACAGAGACAGACAGACAGACGCACACACACACACACACACACACACACTTCTTTGTTTCTCATATCCTGTCTCTGCAAACATAACTCTTATCGGGTTTGCCCCCTCTCCCACTGTCAAATCATGCTTGATGAACAAATATGTTTTAAATAAATATAAATGAGTTCATACAGGGTGTTGACATATTCCTGCGTTAGTCTTGATAAACAAAATTGACCCTGATGGGACTCCAAACTTATATCTGCTGTTGTGAAGCAGGGGAGGTTATTATAGTTCCATATTGTTATTGTCGCCTTATCTGATCAGTCTTTTCTAATTTTATTCTGCAATAAAGTTTCCTCATTTCTTTCCCTTTCCTTTCCTTTAACCTCTGCCCTCTGATTTTCCCGTCTTTTCCTGTCTTAGTTGTCTTTATCACACTGGAAACACTAATCAATGACCTTATTCCGCTCCTGAACCTGTGTAAAATGGAAAAATATTAAGCAATTTTATCTCAATTCAAACACTTTCAGGACTTGAAAGATTTCCATATATTACACAAGGCGATGTAATGGACCAAAGTCAGGGAAAATAAAACATGTTTCTGCTTCCACTTGACTTTTCAGACTTATATACATATATACATGATTTCACTTTCTAATCCTGCCTCTGTCTCTCTCTCTCTCCTCGTCCAGCGTCTGAGCCATGCGGTGGCTATTTAGATGCGAGCGACGCCGGATACATCACCACACCTGGCTACCCGCTCGAGTACCCACCTCACCAGAACTGCCGCTGGGTCATCACAGCCCCTGAGCCCTCGCAACGCATTGTCCTCAACTTCAACCCGCACTTTGAGATAGAGAAGCTGGACTGCAGGTAAGGACAGGGCGTATAAACTAATACATTTTAAACACGTGGGGTGGAATGGAAGACAAAGGGCTTTAGAGAAAAAGAGTGAAGGAAAAGATGTAAAGATTTAAAGTTGCTGGAGAAGTTAGAATGCAACAAAAGAAATAGGAGACACTTCTTTTACTTCTCCACAAGCATGTCTCTGTGTGAGAGTTTAGTTGGTGAACTTCAGCCCACTCTCCTCCTGTTTCTCTGGCTTTAGCTATCCCATAATAATCACTTTGGGACCTCCCTTGGTCCCTTGTCTCTAATTATCAAAGTCTAATTACAACACATTTACTGTTCTGGGATGGTTTTCACACTTCGAATGAATTAACACAGATTAGAGGATTTGGTGTCCAGCATTGTTTTTGGCTGTTTGGCTTTGTTGCATGTTGAGACTGAGAGACAGGCAGGCAGTTAGGAAGCATGAAATAAAAATATAGCAAGCAGAGATAAAAGCGGACAGGAAAAGAAGTAGGCATGCTGGGAAATGATGGAAAAACGCTGGCAGAGAGCGGTTGAGATGCAAACAGATATTTAGGGTTGCACAGGGAAAGATAGAGAAGACGTCATAAAGTTTAAAACAACATAAATTGTAATAAAAGTCACATCGATTTTTTTCAGCACCAGTGAAAACAAGATGCTTTGAGGAGGAATTTGAAGGAATATTAAAACATTAAAAACGAATTGAAGTGAAATTAAATTATTTCTAGGGACCAATTTCACATATCTCTTAGGAACAGCGTGTTTAATGGTTTCTGGCCCAAATACCATAAAAAAGTCAAGGAAAAACATCCCCTATAAACACAGACCCACAGGCTGTGAGTGGAACAATTTATTCTGAAAGCACAGAGGAAAAACATTTTTTCATTTTAAAAACACTTGGAAAAGATGATGAGATGAGGCAGCTACTAGTTATCTAATCGAAATCACATACACAAAATGCATAAACTTAAAAATGCTTTTTCAAAAACAGTAACTCATGAAGTCCTCTGTCATTTGCCCTTTAAATGAAACTACTGTCCCTGAGGAATCTAATGGGCACTGTGAACGTACGGGGCTACAGATACAAACCCACTGGCACAGTCGGGAGCTCAGACAAATAGACGAACACACTCGTACAAGCACACACACTTACACTTTTCCCCCCTCTCTCTCTTCCGTCATATGCCTCTGTTCCGGTGCTTTCCCATCCAGTTATTAACATTTCAGCCATATCAATTATAGATAGGTGAGTTTCCCCACTCTGATGTACCAAAATCATTCAGACATTTCTTTGTTGGAATTGAAGCATCAATATTTCACTGGCTGGCTGTTTGTTGAAAGGCTAAAAAGGTTGAGAAGGCCCGCTGTGCTCTGCTCTGTTTTCCTTTACTTGTCCACTGTGCTGTGGAGATAAAAACATACTTCTCTTTCTGTCTCCCTGCCTTCGTCATTTTTTTTTTTTGCTTCCACGCTGCACTTCTTATCTTCGGATAAGTTTGATGCATGAGATGCTCTCTCTTCCTCTTCGTCCCTCTCTTGTTCATGCTCTGTTTTTCCCTCTGCCCCAACCTTGTTTCTCCCTCTCTGCCCTTCTTTCCTATTTCTCTTTGAATTTTTTACATGCATTTAAAGCCCAGCAGGTTCCCAGGGGCAGAGAGTCTGGTTGAACCTCTACAAACAACAGGCTCTGATTTATTAATTATACATATAGAGCATGTGTGTATTTGTGGTTGTTATATATTGTAAGACTTATGGTCTGAATAGTTTTTTTCCGTTCAGTTTCTCTTTCAGAAAAGACATTTTTTGAAAAGTGATTCTCCAAACCACGGCAGTAGGACTGAGATGTTTGCAGTGTTGGTGGCAACATCTCCAGCCTAATAGTCTGTTACTTACAAGTGTCCTACAGCGCAGAGCTATTTAGATCTGCAGGCGCCCAACACCCTGAGTGTGTGTGTCTGCATATATGTGTGTGCGTCTGTGTGTGTGTGCAGGGGTAGGCTGAAATTGAGCTGTTAGGTTCAGAGGGCAAAGAGGCCAAGCAGAAGAAGCTGAGTGTCTGTGGGGGGCAGACATATGTGGTCACCCTGTGATTGTCATCAACAACCCTGACAGACACACACACACACACACATACCAGCGTCTCCGTCTCTGGCTCTCTCTCCCTCTGTCTGTCTCTAATTGCTAAATTTCATAATATTCTTGAATCATCTGATGTATGTAATATGGTCATTAGAGTGTTTGTCTATATGTTTGTGTAGATTAAGAGCAGTTTTCTGTTTCCTGAAGCTGTAATCTTCAGTTTATTGAGCAGAGAATACACACACACACAAAATCACACACACACATCTTGCTGAGACAGAGGAGTCATCCACTTTTCTCGACAAAGATTACATTGTGAATAGGGAATATGTTTCCTATTTGCTGCATTTGATTCTCCCATAAGCATGATCACGATCAACACACACACTCGCACAGATGAATCACCATGCCCCGGTCAGACGAGAGTTGTTTTATTAGGTCACTATGTTGAAGCAATCTAATCCATTATGGTCTTGATTGGAATTTTAAGATGGTAATGTGTAATCTATAATGCATCACATTTTGTCAAACACTCCTCTGGATCTGCGGGCAAAATCGATGGAGAGGTGGTCAGAGAGAGAGATGTTTTCATTAACATTCATACACAGTGGCTGTTTAAGTGCAGGGAGACAGCTGGAGGGAGAGATAGAGAGACCAACAGCGAGAATGATGAACAAAAAAAAAGCTTGTGCCCCTGAGTAAATGAGCATTGCTATGGTTTGTCATTATTCACCATGACTTCCCCTTTCCCATCACATGACGGACAACACAGTACACCATTGGTATGTTACTTGTGACAGGATTCAGTTATTATCCAACAGCTATAGCTATTATCTTTTCATGTATTTCTTATAAAAGACTGAACGGATCAAAACCACATGACGGACGGGTGCACAGACAGAGGAGACTCTGTTTGGATATGATGGGGTGTGTGTATGTGCATTGTGTGGCAGTTCACGACCATAATCATTTTTTTCCATCCAGTTTGAAAGATAATTTATATACAGTAACTGTTATAGGAGCTGTTTGTAAGTTTTTTTTATTGCCACATAGTCAACATGAGTTCAGCATCAAACTTCACTCCTTTTCACTCGCCAAGAGCTGTCGCCAGCGATGGAAAGTAACCCTCTTGTTTTGCTTCTATTTCTATCATTTCATCTACTGTAGTTAGCATGCTAACCAGCTAGCCCTGGCCCCGTCGGACCGTCTTGTCACTTTCTGATACCGAGTCACTGTAGAGTTCGGTCTGGCCTGAAGAAGCGGCGCTGCTCAGAGGACGTATTATAACCTCTTGTCTTGTAAACGCAAGAGGTGAAGTTGCTGAAGCTCTTACCGAGACTGGTAAGTAAACAGCTGTTAATGCTAAAGCGAAACTTATAGTTGCTCCGTTAAAGAATTTCATTCTTTATTAATCTGAGGGAGCCGTATGTTTGGTGTCACTTTTAGTCAGCACACCTGAGCCTTCAACTACGACTTCTATCTGGGGAAACAAAAGGAGCTCAGTGACACTGTTGAAGCTTCATTTGAGCCTCAACCGAACTTTGCAGTGTATTTTTGCACAGAATGAAGGCTGTATATGTCTTTAGGGGAATAGATTGACATTTTGAGAAACAATGTTTATTTGCTCTTTCACCGAGAGTAGAGAGAGAGCAGTTCCAGTGAAGAGATGGTTAGCTTAGTTTATAATACTGGAAGCAGGTTGGCTGGTGGCCAAGAAATAGTCTGATACATAACTCACAGTATAACCACAACTCTTCTGGGTTTTTTTTGGTGTTTCTATCTATTCCTCGTCTTTATGCTAAGCTAAGCTAACAGTCTACTGGCTGTGGCTTCATATTTACTACAGACATGAGCACAGTAATGTTCTCTCTGCAAGAAAACGAATGAATGTATTCCCCAAAATGTCAAACTATTGCTTTAACCCTGCAAATGAATCATAAGACATTCAAATTTTAATTCTCTACACAGTCCAGTTCTCTCACAGTGTTTTTACAATACTTTAGTATTATTGGTGTGTATTCACAGAAGAATTAACACAGATTAGAGTTTGTGGTGTCCAGCGTTGTTTTTGGCTGTTTGGCTTTGTTGCATGTTGAGACTGAGAGACAAGCAGGCAGTTAGGAAGCATGAAATAAAAATATAGCAAGCAGAGATAAAAGCAAACAGGAAAAGAAGTGAGGTGAAGTTGCTCTCTTGACTGATATTAGTCTTTATAATGTACAGTCATGTCATAGAAAGTGGTATTAAATCCTTCATTTGACAACTTCTAATACAGTGAAAGTCAAACCTACAGAATAGTGTTTTACAGTGTATGTAGCCTTTTCAGGCAGCGGTTGGTTGTCTACTTCACATTTTCCTCTTAGCTCACTGCCCTACTCTGTCTCTGAAAGCAAGATCTCTATTTGGAGTGTCTGGAAAGAACGTGTGTGTGCGCGCACGTGTACACACACAACCAAACACACACACACACACACACACACACACACACACACGGTTGCTTAGGGAAAAGTGCAGCGTCAGGGTCCGCTGAGGGCAGGCTCAAATCATCCTGACAGCTACCTCCTCACTCTATCCTCTCCTCTTTCCTCCTGGCTCTCTCCCTCCTCCTCACCCTCTCTCTCTCTTTCATTCATCTCACCCTTCCTCACCCCTCCCACCCCGTCACCACTGCCCAATGGACCGCATCTATCATCTTTCATCTACTCTTGCACCTTCCCCTGTCCCAACCTCTGTTCTCTCCTCCTCCCTCCATGCCTCCTTCTTCATCACATCTCCTCTCCTTCTGTCCTCCTCTTATTCCATCTCCTTTCTCTGCTTCTGTCTCATATCTCTGCTCCTTCCCTTCCCTTCCCTCCTTCTCCCTTTCTCAGCCACTTCCTTCTGCAGTATGCCAATCTTTTATAGGCCAAATCATTATTCAGCATTACATATGAGAAATCACAGGCAGGAAGCCAAATGCCACTCTCTCCTTTTCCCTCTCTCCCTCTCCTTCTCCTCTCTCCCTCTTTAAAATGCATCTATTCTTCTCTCTTTACCATTTATAGACTTTTCATCAGCCTATATCCATCTTCATCCTCTTTTATCCCTCAGTCTGTCTATCCATCACTTAAATCCTTTTTCTATACGTCTGTCACTTTTTCTCATCCTCTCTTCCTTCTCCACCCTGACCAGTGCTCCATTACCTCGGTTCACACCCTAATCAGATGCTATCTGTAACAGTGATATGAGAAACACACACACACACACACGCACACACACACACGCACACTCACCTGCAGTATAAGGGTTACTGCATAAGCTGGCAGAAACAAAACCATGCACACGCAGAGGTGTGAGCATCTTTGAGCTCTAAAATAAACTTGTATACAATGTAAGCACAACAGGCAGACAGGCACGTAGGCACTTTCACGGTTATGTGGCTTACACAATAAGTGTGGAGTAAAGCAGTGAGTTAAGAAGTGATTTATATGACAGAGAAACTGCAGTCAACGATAATGGTTTCACTAATGATTTAGACCTTGTCTTTGTACTCTGCCTCAATCAATCATTTAACTTCATGCTAGGTCTGTTTTCTCTTCTCTCCTCTCCTCTCCTCTCCACTCCACTCAGCAACCCACACTAGCACACATGTAATCTGAAACAAATGTTTTAATATGAACTTTAACACGCACCGTTCCTGGAAACTAGATTGAGGTTCAGGTGTGTTCGGTGACATGAACACACCTGACTCGCAGGCGTAAAGTCCTGGGGACATGACCAAGGAGGAAGAGCAATGGGGAAAGTGATGTGATGTGACACTGGCCTGAGGGCGGAAGGGAAAAAATAAAAGACGGAGGTAGAGATGAAGAGACTATATGACAGAGAGAGGAACAGCATGCAGAGTGGCAGTGGATGTTCAGTTACCAGCTGTGGGCATTTAGCAGCTGCCTGCATGTTTGAATTAACATCACAGTGACTCTACCAGCAGGAAAGTCATGCGTTCAGACAAGCATCTTCCAATGCTACTAGAAAGCTACAGTTGGAGGTTTATTTACCTGCCTTTGATAAATCAGAATTCCTCACCACTGATTACACTAGATGAACACAAAGTATTGCAAACCAGGCTTGCACCCCGTATGGCTGGGATCACCAACAGCACAGGTACATCCAAGCAAACGCACACAAATCAACTACAAGCTTATGTTCCTCCAACCTTTGATCTTGTGGTTTGAAGTGTTATTTCCCGTCTGTGAAATGACGTAAACAAAAAATCTCCTACTGGTTCCAAAAAAGAAAAGAAGAAGCAGTAAAGATGTCAAGTGTTTGTCTTGGTTGATTGTTCTTCTGCAAATGTTAGAAAAGACCTGGAGTGGATAAACAGTGCAAGACACTTCAACCCCAGTGGAAGGTTAGATTAAGTTACCCCCTCAGCTGATTGAGTGACCTCAGGTTACACAACAAGGTCTGAAATGTGAAGATTTGTGAAGTTCCGAGGTGGTGGTTTTAGAGAATACACTCTCTCTTGCACACTCAGGTAATGCAGGTAATGATGATAATATCAGTGCTCTGATTTAGGCACTGAAGGTCCGCCACATCAGTGTTTGTTTCTGTAATGACTGTAAGTGTGTGTGTGGGTGTGTGTGTGTGTGTGCGTGTGTGTGTGTGTAGTGTGTATGTGGCTGGGATGGTTGGCTGGTTGTGTCTGTGAAGGACTGACCCTGATCAATGTGTGTTAAAGCCATAATGAGGAATCGATTGGTTGTCCTGGAGACTACTGCTATACACACACACACACACACACACACACACACACTGTCCATCTATCAGCAGTAATAGGCCTATTACTTGATAACAGTGAAGTCAGTCATCCTCCTCACTCTCTATTAACTACTTCACTGACAGACTGACTGTGGCTGCTGAGTGTGAATGACAGTATTTTGTAATGTTGGGTGGCAATGACATTTTTAATATTCAATTCTATGGGGCATATAATGACTCCTGCTTCAACAAATTTTGTATCAGGTGACAAATCATAAAAAGGGCCGTGGAAGTGCTTCACTTGTATCTGAAGCTAATGGCCTCCTGTATTAACTTAGCCGTAATATAAAAGAGGCTTGCTTAGCTTCGACTGTATTTGAACACTACTGTAAGAATACTCTCTCAGGCATCAGCTTTTTTATGCTGTGTAATGGCTGCTTTTGCTTGTGAATGTGTATTATTTGAAATTCCTCTCTCCCCTGGGACGTACATACACAAGAACAAGAAGTAGGAGTAAGACAGAAAGATCAGTAGCAGCTCATGATCTACAGCATGTCCTGCCTTATGGGGATTATCAGTGCTGCTGGAAGCATCTTTATAGTCAGAGGGCTTGGCTGAATTCACCACCTCCGTAATTGTTTTTGTCCTGACAGAGAGCCTAACAGTCCAATTTTACTTCCCTAGAAACCGCTGTAAATATCATTCATAGGAATTTAGTTTGAATCTTGTTGAGTCATCCACTTGATTGGAGCAGGAAATGGTGTATGTGTGTGTATGTGCATATGAATCTACTCATAGCTGACTGTTTCAGTTCCTCTAAAAATGTTTGTGTGGGGCCACCCGTGATTTCACTTCCCTTTATAGCAGAGGGCGCATAAGTGCACTGTACAAAAAAAAAAGAAAAAGACAATAGAGGGAATGTCAGCAATAATTTCTATAAACATAAATCCCACATTAAAGTTCATTGACCTGCAGTTAATATGGAGTTTGAAGTCATTAAATTATGATTTGACAATTTATGACATATTAATGTTTTAATACACTGCAACTCTTTCTCTTCTGTCACATCATGAAAACACTGTCACACATCCCTGTAAGTCTTAGTGCTGTCAGCCCTTTTTAACTCGTGTGTGTCTGCCGTGCAGACGCTCTGTCTACGGCTAATGGCACCCCTGATGTTTGAAAGAAATGTGCAGGTGTAAGAAGACAACTCCTGACCTAAAGACAGACAGAGAGAGAGAGAGGGAGAGAGAGAGAACGTGTGAAAGGCAATTAAGACCAGGGCGGAGGGGGGGAGTAGGAGGAGGGAGGGGTGGAGCACTGGAAGTGGGTCTGTATTTAAACCTTCTCCTTGGTTCACATCAGAAAGGCTTTGTAGAGCTTTCTCGCTCTTGAAACTCACCTACCCCCAAAACACACAAACATAAATCTCACATAATTTCAGATCCTCCAGTCAGCTGACTTCCACAACTCGACACAAATCTGTGCAAGCAATCCGTCACGAATGCTTGTCCTTTATATCCGTAACCTCCCATGTTATATGTTTTGGAACAGCAATTTATTTTATCATCATTTCCTTCATGCAAGCAGGAAGAAAAAAAATCCTGTTCACAGCTTGTTAACAGGCAAATTTCAGGGGAAAGTGTGGGAGAAACAAATTCAGGATTTCTGTACTTCCCTATGGCAAACCTCATCAAACTACTGATTGGCTGCAGTGAAATATAATGGGGGAGAGGAGAGAGAGAAGGAGAGAGAGACCGATGATGGGATTAAACAGTTTGTTAGAAGCTGTGTTCCTCCTACACAGAGACGGATTGGAAACCTCAAACCCTTCTCTGGATCCATCTGAGTCCGTGGCCGCAGGCTCTGTGTGTGCATCCGTGTGTTTATGTGCGGGACAGATAGTGTGTGTTTGTGCAGGTGTCTTGTGCACGTGTGTGTGTGTGTGTGTGTGCGCTGACTTAAGAAGCTGCGTATGTCTCTCTGCTTTCTACTAAAGGCACAGAGCTGTAGGGAGGGAGGGAGGGAGGGACACCTGTCTCTGTCTGTCTGAGGGGAGGTGTTGGCTGAGTGAATGCAGTGTCATGTTCTCACTCTGACTGCGTTCACACTGTGCTGGCTAAATTTGAAATTGTTTTTTTTTTTTTTTTCTTTTTTTGGAGGGGGGGGGGCTGCGTCTACACCTGAAAAGAGAGCTTTTCCTAAATGGTCTCCAAAGTGGATAAAGCTTAACAACAGGTTTTTAGTGTGGACATGGAAATGTATTATGTGAGGCCGCTCAGACATGCTCGCAGGCTGTGCAACTGTGCAGCAAAGCAGCCAAATTTCTGTCGGCTCTAACCCACCCAGTCACACTGTCCAGCTGCTGTTGTTAGCCAGTATTTTGTCAGATGATTTTCTGATCATACAATAATGATTTGATCGATGTTTTAAAGCAGCAGCACAGGAATTACCGCCCACCTGGCTAACGGGTAGCACTGTGAGGTCTGATCAAATCACAAAAGTGTTTTTTGACTCTGTGAAAGTACAGTACACGTGATGATGGAGAGCAGGAGGTGTAGCCCAATGTTCTGGGTGTGTGGACTTCTTTCTCTCTCCCTCTCTATCTTTATCTATGTGTCTTGCCCACTCTCTATTTTCCCTGTCAACGCCATTAATAAAAGAGTTTTAAATTCAAATATTCAAAAATTCTAATATCCCCCCCCCCCCCCCCCTCCTCTGTGTCTCCCACACACTGGCTCTTGGCCACTGGTTATGTGCCTGACAGCACATTACAGAAAGCCACAGATGGAAAGGGGACAGAGAGAGAAAAGGAGGAAGACAAAGAATGACAGAAAAACAAAAAAAAAAGAAAATCGTTGAAAAGTGAAACACTGGGAAATAATGAGGGGAGGAGTGAGCCAGGAAGAGAAAGAAAAAGAGATCTTGTCCGGATACGAAAAGCCGTTAAACAAAGTTGTCATTTCAGAAAAGAGGAGGAGGAATCTGTCGCTGGGATGAGGCGTTCTCTTGGGAAAATATGACAGGAACTGTGACACATACGCACTCACATGCACGCACACCCACACACACACACACACACACACACACACACACACACACACACACACAACACACACACACACACACACACACACACTCACAGTGCTGTGACAGCTTGGGTCATAACTGTGGTGATAGTTCCATGCAAAGCAGACAGAAAACATGATGGGAGAGTTGGTGGCGTACAACCCTCATTATGTTGGTAGCTTTCTCACCTGTCAGAACACACACACACTCACAGACATGAAGACGCTAACACACACGGCTTCGGAGACGACTTCTTGTGCGCACTTTTGGGGGGGGGCAAAAACACACTCTCTTTTGTCTGTCTGTACGCACATTACATTGTGGATATGCACAATAGAGTCCTCATCTGTATACTTGGCAGCATTTTGTAGAGCTACTGGGTCCTGTGGTTGCGAATTCACTCCTGTTGTCTGTGGTTTCCTTATGTGTCATTGTTGGAAGACAAGAGGTGTGAGATGAACATGCACGCTTAAACGCACATTTCACAACCGTCACTCTGACGGCGAAGGTGAAACGCATAACAGCATAAAATATCCAGCGCTTATTTAATCCGTCCAGTCCCGTGAAAACCCGTTGTGTTCACATTCGTATTTAAGGGATTCACTTACTATTTAAGACCACAGACCTGCTCCCCACAAGTCAAACAAGCAGCTTTCTAGGATTGTTTGTTTTTAGGTTAAGGGTTGGGGCTGAGCACGTCTCCACGGAATTAATATAAGCCAATGCAATTTCCTCATAAGCGACGAATCCAGCGTCTATATGTGTCAGTGTGTGTGTGTGTGTGTGTGTGTTTTGGCTTCTGGGTGACTGCATGCTAACAAATAGTGAAAAGATTAACACCCCTTTTATGTTCATGTATCTTTAATGTGTCTGTGCAGTAGCAGCAAAATACCATGTGCTTTACTTTTATCACCTCACGGTACATGATACCTTCATCTGTTGAGGCACTGGGGGGTCTTCTGTTACCGGCTTATGGTATTTTTAAAAAGTGAATTAATGTCACGCTTAAAGCAAAAGACAAAATACTCTGGGTTATTTTGAGGCTGAGGTTTGTTCATGTGATTATTTTAGAGAAATGTAGAAAGCTCAATATTGGAGCAATTAAAGGTTCTGTGGTCAGAAGTGATCGATATGATGGACAAAGACGAGCAGATAGAGTCCATTCGTAGTTTTTCTACTGTAAGAAAGCCCCTAATTGAAAGTGAAGTCATTTAACTTGGAATCAAACTTAACGTCTTCTTTGTTGCTCAAGGAATTTCTTTCCAGGAAGCTATTTTAGAGACGGGCAGGTGTGTCTTTGGCATCCAGACACAGAGGCAACGCTCCTGCTGTGGCTCTGGAGAGAGGTCCTAACATTTGGGGTCAGAAAACATGAAAGAAACAGGAATAAAAATAGATCTGAAGTCAGTACCTATACTGATGTCCAGCAATAGTAAATATATGTATGATGATATATGATATATGATGTTACAACAGGAAAATTGTCACTTCAAAGCCAGTTGTGGATGCTCCTATTAACGTTCGTCTTTGTGTACTGAAGAATCCTGGTTAATAAAGACTCTCCTCCCCAAAAATAGGTCCCCATGGTTTGTCCGTGTAAGAGGCTTACACGACTCATAGTTCGGTTTTGTTGTTAGGTGAACTTTCAGGACACGGGAGTAAAGGAGGAAGTCAGGTGACAGAGAGTGAAAAGTCCTCATTGGAAGGATATCAGAATGGATAGATGTGGTGAAAAAAACACAGGACGTTCACATGGGAGATCGCTGTTTATTTCCCGTGTGAA
>NC_079374.1:21070211-21105211 GCF_021018895.1 Seriola aureovittata
AACCTAACCTCAAAGATCAAATCTTAAGCCTAAATGTTTACCTTGTGAGGACCAGCTTTTGATCTAAATTGGAAGTGAGTCCCATGGTGAACAGATTTTTGTGAGAAGTACAAGTACACACACACACACACACACACACACACACACACACACACACTCACACTCACACTCCTCGGGGTTGTAATATGGAAGCTATTGTGACGATTCTTCTAATAACTGCTGTTGTTTACGTTCACCCAGAGCCTTTGGGCACTTCCTCTCTGCCTCTGTTCAGCTACACATCAAGTAAGTTTATTAAACAGTCTAACCAATCACAGCGCTCACTCCTCCCTCCCCCGGCTTTCATTGAGGAAAGTGGATCCAGACCTGCCCCAGTGATGAGTGAAAGGTGCTCTGTTTTAAAGGTAGTGTAACAAATAGCAGAGGCAGGATGTCCTTCAAAATGCACAACAAACCTGAAACAGGAATTGAATCGATTCCTTGTTCTGCAGTGCAGCATATTGTGCCTTTTTTTTTTTTTTTTTTTTTTTAAAACATCTTTACTCATATAGTGGCTTTGCTCACTTTGTGGTTTATAGTACTAAAAACTATTTTTCACTCTGCCACCAATTGATGGAGATTTTGTGAAAGGCATTAAGTGACAGATGACTGCAGATTTTGCAGATGTTGGATTCTTTTTTTTTTCTGGTGGAAAAGCTTTGCTTGCATTCATTTGTAAATATTTGAATAAAGACGACAGTGTTTTGACGTGACGGCAAACTGAGAATGTTCCAAGATGCCTCAATTTCATCCGCACATCAAACTCAAAAGAGAAATTTGAAAATGTCATCAAAGTAAATCTGGGGCTGGAGCTTTTAGCACATTACATGTGGGTAGCTAAAGAGGTGATTGTCTTGTGACAGCGTAATTTCACATGTCAGCCGTAATTTGGTTGAATAGGGAGTTTATTATCAAGGGGAATCCCTGCTGTGACCCAGTGACAGAGGCTGAAATGTAATGTAGCAGTTTCAGCACCACGAGCCTCCAGCTGCAATGACACTGAGGTGGAATCCAACCAACGTATAGAAAAACCAACCTGTGGTTTCCCAGGGGCTGATGAGCTGTGTGTGAGGGCCTGTGGTGTGTGTGTGTGTGTGTGTGTGTGTGTGTGTGTGTGTGTGTGTGTGTGTGTGTGTGTGTGTGTGTGTGTGTGTGTGTGTGTGAGTGTGAGTGTGAGTGTGTCTGTGTCTGTCACTGGGTGTATGTCAAGTTTCCCCTGCATGTGTCCTTAAGTGTGTGTGTGTGTGTGTGTGTGTGTGTGTGCGTGTTAGAGATAGGTGGAGGGAGGGAGAGGAATAATTGTGGGTTTGATCTGACAAATATCCCATTGGCATTGAAGACAGGCTTAATGAAAGTAGATGTCTGTGTGCCAGCTTAACACACACACACACACATACATTCACATTGAAAATACTCACAATTTAGATGAATGAAAGAGTCTGCATGCCAGCTCGCTATACAAGCACACACATTGACAGACTTTTTCCTGTCTACCTGATCACTGAACTGTAAGCCCAAGCACCAGATCTACCCAGCAACCCACACACATGCACACCCACACACAAACACACACATACACATACACACACACACTTTCCCTAACCTTACCCCACAGTGAAACACGTGTTTCCTTCAAACAGATGGGAAGTGAGTAGAAAAGAATAGGAAATGAGACAGTGGGAGGGAAGGGGATGATGGAGCTGTGGAAGATGAAAAGATGCATGGGATGATGGGATGTTGGTAAAGAACGAACAGCAGGAGGGAAGAGAGTGAGAAAGAGCAGAAAAGAAGAGAAGTGGGGGGGACGCACTCTTTAAATGGGAAGGAGAGACGAATGGAGGGAGAAGCTGAGACGTACAAAAGAGAAAAGCAATAGACATAGAAAACGGACAGATGTACATTGATTTTGCAAAGCATTTCAGAATATTTCCAACAAATTTCAGATGCTGATTTTTGGGGTTTTGAATACACTAACATATTAGAGGGACAAGGTAGAAACATGGGAGAGAGAGACTGAGGAGACAGAGGAGAAGGGACAGGGGAGGAGAAAGGAGGGCACAAGTGTTTTTGCAATGTTCATGGACATGAAGTAATGAGAAGGGAATAAAATCGCTGCCGGCAACAGAACTGGTCAGGCATTCACTCTACACCCACACACACGCAGACACACACACACGCTCATAGTCACGCAGATCCACACTATCCAGCAACAGACTCTGCAGGGGGGCCAGACGCGAGGGGTACCCCGTGAGAGACAGTGTGTGAGTGTGTGTGTGTGTGAGTGTGTGTGTGTGTGTGTGTGTGAGTGAGTGAGTGTGTATGTGTGGGTGTGCTTGAGTCTGAGGTCGTTGCATGAGGGAGAAGGTCACGATAACAAGCAGATCAGACTCGAAAGTGGGACAGAAAAACAGACAAACGGGGAGATACCAGGAAAGACGGACAAGCTCCATGACACTAAAAATAGCTGTTGTAGTGGAAAAATGGATGATCACATTACACAGACATACAGGAGGCATTAGTGTAGACTAACAAACAAATTCAAATGTGGAAATGTATCTAACCTCCGTTGTAACGTAGCTGACATAAATCAGTCAAATGAGTCAGACAGATTCAGACAAGTATTCCCCACGACCACTGCTGTGTGGGATCAGTGAAGAGCAAAGGGGTGGAGGCAGGAAAAACAACATCAATATTCCCAGTTACACCTACAGGAGTTTATTTGACAGTGAATATCCGAGACTTGGCAGACAGCAAAAAAAAAAAGAAAAAAGAAATGGCAGACACATACATATGCTCGCCTCTTACAGCGTCTGTCAGTTGGCAAACTGATTGACTGAGTCCAAACTCATTCAGTGTAACAAGCTAGTTTCCATGGAGATCTCCATTGAGAGTAATTATTTTAAACTCTTTTTTTTAAGTTTGGAGCTTTACTGTCTCTCTCTCTCTCTGACGTACACTGTGTTGTTTATACCTGCCATGTAGAGAAAGCAGCACACTGGTAGCAGCTGCAGTCCTCCATTGTGCGTATAATACACAATCAATATAGTTAAATCAGAAATAAATACTTAAAACCTAAAAACACACTTTGTGTGTGTGTGTGAGTCACAGTCGCAAGCCAAAAGTGTGAGCTGTTAGTCGCCAATGTAGACAATTGTATTGATTAAAATTGATGTGTGTCTGTTCTGTCAGATGCACATGCAGACACACACACAACTTTACATGGACACACTCACATACAGTACTTATTCTCTTCATTCACTCATGCAGGCACACGAGCACAATAGCAGACACCCAAACAGACTGGGGAGAAATGGGTTATCATAAGAGGCTTAGACTGTTCGTGTGTGTGTGTGTGTGTGTGTGTGTGTGTATCTGTGCGTGCGTGCGTGCATGCTTGCGTGCGTGCGTGTGTGTGTGTGCGTGTCTGGGCGTTTGGTCATACATGGCTCGGTGGACATGAATAATGGTCCAGTTGGTGCAACCACATTCACTCCATAGTGTGCGTGTGTGTGCATGCATCTGTGTGCGTGCGTGCGTGCGTGCATGCATGCATGCATGCATGTGTGTGTGTGTGTGACAGACAGACAGAGAGAGAGAGTATTAATAGAGAGGGTATTAGTAATTTAGAAATGAAGATCCCCAGATTACCCCCAGATCATTGTGCGTATATGTGTGTCTGTGTGTGTGTGCATATGTGTGTGCAGCTGTGTGTGCAGCACATATGATGATATCTAAAGCACATCATAACAGCTCGACCACCATGATGCTGTCACCAGATTCTATGTCTGTCTTTCTCCCTGGCATCTCATC
This sequence comes from Seriola aureovittata, assembly GCF_021018895.1. Lineage (NCBI taxonomy): Eukaryota > Metazoa > Chordata > Actinopteri > Carangiformes > Carangidae > Seriola > Seriola aureovittata. Next base: position 21,074,061 of record NC_079374.1, read on the forward strand.
TCATCTCTGGCTCACTTGTGTCTGTTAATTCTTCTTAAAGATTAGAGTGGGGGTTTGAGGCCGCCCTCTCATCGTCTCAGGTGATGGGAGGGATACAGGTTAGACACACAAGCAGACGCATTTCTTCTGGTATGGACACTCAAACTTTTCTGTGTCTGTCCTCTGTAACTTGTACTTTCTCTCTCATACATTTCCGCATCTTTGACTTTGCACAGTGTGAAACAGTTACTGGTTCACCACATTAAATGCCTTTTTTTAAGAATCGGTGTTGTGGTTTTTGAAGCTGAAACACCTAAAACATATTCTTATTCCCTACATGGCCATTTTGAGTAGACATCACTCTCATTTAAGTAAAACTACATTTACTTCAGCACTCACGTTCACGTTCCCGATGTTTCCCGCAAATCACGTTCACTGCATTTAAAGTACTTAATCTGGGCTCACAGTAAATCAGCACATAGCCATTCTGTCTAGTAAAGGAAAGTGAGATAACAGCGGGTACTGTTGGCTGTGAGTTGTGAGGTTGGAATCACCCTCCTCTCAAAACAGCACCTCTGAGTGTCTGCCCAGAATAATATCATTAGTTTCAAGTATAATGAAACTCTTAACGTGTCTACACCCATTTTCTAAACACATTTTTGTGCTTCCATTTTTCATTTTTTCCAGATAAGGTGACAGTTTTTGAGTTCTACCAACCTCAAACTGCTATTAATATACATTTTCCATTTAACGTAACTCACTTAAAATGTGTTCTGTCTCTGCGTTTTCATCCCAGGCTCAGACTGTTCCCGTAACTTCACCAGTCCCTCGGGTCTCATTGAGTCTCCTGGCTTCCCCGACAAATACCCCCACAACCTGGAGTGCTCCTTCATCATCATCGTCCCTCCCAGCATGGATGTCACCCTCACCTTCCTCACCTTTGACCTGGAGAACGACCCCCTGCCGGGCGGAGAGGGAGACTGCAAGTACGACTGGCTGGAGGTGTGGGACGGGCTCCCGGGAGGTGAGACACTGATCGAATCTCTTGTGTTTTCGGCTCTTTTTGATCATCTGAAAATGGGGATTGTTGTTTTTTTACGATACAACTGTTGATAATGATGATCTTAATGACCCTGATGTGAAAGCCACTTCATGAGTCAATACACAGAGCCAAGTGAGAATGGTGTGTATTCTGCCCTGCCTACATCATTATCGACTGAGGTGGAGTAGCAACTATTTTGGTAGCTATGCGTTGGTAGATGAAAGCTAAGCTTACAGGCAGCATGTTGGCACCTGCTGTGGAGAAACAACATAACTTTTCAAGGGGAAAATAAAACAGGAATTGCTGAGAGAAGGGAGAAAAGAGGGGAGGTGAGAGGAAGAATGGTAGAGGGCTAGGATATTTCTGGTTGGGCTGCTGGAAGGACTGGAAGAGTTTAGAAGGACGCATCTAAGGCACAAAGACCTTGGATCTAGTTTCAAGAAATGGAAGAGGTAGAGAGAAAGAGAAGAGCAATGGAAGGGCGGTTAAAAGCCCTCCGCTGCTGGGAAGACTGGAACAAAGAAATACAATGCAGAGATGAATAAATGAAGGTCAGAAGACTTCTGGTCTGCCCTCAAGAAGAGGACTGGGAGAGAGGAGAAACAGGAAGGGAGGGGGGTGCTGGAAAGGAGGAAAGAAATCTTGGAACAGATGTTGGAAAATAGATATTTTACAATTTCATTTTAGTTTTTCATCATTTATATTTTGTTGTTGATTGTTGTGTGGTAGGTTTTCATGCCGTCTTTAATAAGTATCATCTATTGTTTTTAGTTTTACAAATAATTTAATTCTCTAATATTCTAAGGTACTTAGAAATCGTCTGGCCAAGACCGAACAGCATGGGCAGCAAAGGAGAGCAAACAACGGTGCTTTTCTCTCTGTGAGGAACTTTACTGTAACTATGAATTTAGCCTGAGGCGGCGGGGGGGGCGGGGGGGTCAGAGATGGTAGAAGGAAATAAGGGTGGTTAAAGAAGAAAAAGCCAGGGCATCTTTACTCCTTCTTTTTCAGAGGATTTAGTAGAAGACAAGAGAGGTTAAGCAAAGTTGAAAGCAGAAGATGACCAGAAAGGCAAAAAAAAAAAAAAAGAGCAGTGGTAGAGAAAGAGAGGATGAAAAGTTCTGCTATGAGTGAAGGAGAGAGACTATAAAAAGAATAGCAGGATGAAGAGAAAAGAAGGAAAGTGAAATGAAGAGTGGGAGGTTGAAGGGGAAGGAAATATACAGGATGGGATTCAGAGGTCAAGGACAGAAGTTTCACCCTTTGCATGGACCCAAACAGGAAGAGAAGATGAGCAGGAAAGAGAATGACCATGTGTGTTTCTTATAAGGTTAAAGGTGTGGGTAGAAGGGTGGAGGCCCAAAGATCTACTGAGTGAAAGAAAAAGGAAAAGAGGATCAGATGAATATGAAGAGTTTGTGGTTATTCTGTTTGGGTCTGTGTTTTTACATTTACCCCCATGTGGATGAGTATGTTTGTGTTTTGAGTCAGGGTTTAATCTGTTTTTGCCTCCTCTTAAAACTTAACTCTGTAACTTATCCACATACTGAATGAATGAACTAATCTATTAAGTAGCAGAGACATTGGTGTAATTGTAAGTATGTGTGTATGTGTGTGTGTGTGTGAAACCACATATGTGTTTGCAGAGGTCAGACAAGGGGTAAATGTGCCTTCTGTTTGCTTTACACGCTGCTGAAATTAAATTCATAAACAGACGGAGACAGCGTTTTGGTGCGTAAGCTGGAAATATTAAATATTAAATCCTAAAGAAATATTAAATTTGTTTGACCAGAATTTCATGCAGACATCAGTAATTATTTATTGAAATTATTTCTTCTCATCTCTTCTCTTCTCTTCTCATTTTCCTGTTTTCTCCACCACCATACAGAAAAGAGTTATTACCGTTATTTGTTCAAGAGCCCTATTTCAAATATCCACCCATTCCAAAAGGGAAGAAAAAAATCAATACCACTGATCGATTGCCAGCTATTTTCTTGTCTTCTGCCTCCTCCTCCTCCCTCACAAGCCTCCTCGTGTGTGTGTGTATGTGTGTGTCTGTGAAACAGGAGTCAGGAGGTAGCAGGATGAATCTACTATCTGTGCTCCAACCATTTCCCACACACACACACACACACACACACACACACACACACACACACACACACACACACACACACACACACACACACACACACGCATCCCCTAGGGCTCCAAATCACACTCATCTGTTTGTGTTGACATATACAAGTTGTGGTATTAGAGAAGAAGACAGTAGAGGAATCACTTAGATCCTTGGATTTACACACACATACTACACATTGTAAAGCCACGTCCAGTCCAGAGATAGAGTTGATAGATGACGGGGAGAGGGGTGCTGACATTAGAGGGCGGAGCGACGGGCAAATGTCCGTGGATGAAGGGAGAGATAGAGGTAATGGAACGGAGAGAAAACGATGCAAGTAGTGAAGCATATAGACAAATGTGAGGATTGAGGGATGAAGAGATTGATAAAGGATTGAAAGAGTAATAAACCACCTTGACATCTGGTTGAGAGAGATTTCGTGTAACACAGTTTCATGAGTCAAATAAATAAACTAATAAATCCTGACACATAGAAATTGCGGGCAGAGTTTGAACAGACTGAAGCCTAATCACATAATTCCTGTTTGATTGACAGTTGGCCCTCAGATCGGTCGTTACTGTGGGACCAGGGTGCCGCCAGAGATCCAGTCATCCACTGGGATTCTCTCTCTGTCTTTCCACACGGACATGGCCGTGGCTAAAGATGGCTTCTCAGCTCGATACAACATGACGCACAAGGAAGTCAGTGAGAGTAAGTATAAGTTACCACTCGCTGCTTCTAAACAAAAACATGACAATCATCTGAATCTCCTCTCCTCTCCCTTCAGCTTTCCATTGCAGTAATGCGTTCGGTATGGAGTCGGGGAAGATCACAGATGACCAGATCACCGCCTCGTCCAGTTTTTATGATGAACACTGGCTGCCGCGACAGGCCCGACTCAATTACAATGACAACGCATGGACGCCCAATGAGGACAGCAATAGGGAGTACATACAGGTATGTGGTTTGGAAACAAGGAGCAGGAGTGCGGTAGCATTCACTTGTAGCTCCACTTTTATATTCAATTGCAAAGAATGACTGAATGGCAGTCCAGTCACATGGTTCCAGTCATAAACCACCATTAGGGCTTTTTAACTTGAATTAATAACTTGCAAGTGTTCACACATTTTACAGCTCTTCACTACGCTAACAGATGAAAACTGAACAGATCTATAGCTTACGATACCTAACTCTACAAACACACAGAACACATTAATTTGAGAGCTAGCTAATTCTGGTTTATCATCGCCTGAACCTTTTTGACCTCATCTGTGACCCCTTATAACAAAGCAGAGGCTAGTTGCCGGCCTTCACTATAGGTTGTATACATTAACCAATTCAACTAAAGACTGATCTTTCCCTCTCAGATCTCCATGTCTCCGACAGCAGCGGCCGGCGGCATTATGTTTTTGGATTGTCTCTGTCCGTTCTGTCCCATTCTCATGAACACAATATCTCAGTGACGCCTCGAGGCAATTTCTTCAGATTTGGCACATACGTTCACTTGGACTCAAAGATGAAGTGATTAGATTTTGGTGGTCAAAGGTCAAAGGTCAAGGACCACATAAAACACAAAACTCAATAATTCACATGCTAATTAACTGCAGCTGGACTGGTTGGCAGAGGCATACAACTGTGAGGCGGTAATTTCAGTGTTTTTATTTGTGAAATTATTCTCCAGGGATAAAATTAACAGTAATCTGTAAATTAAAGAAACTATTATTTGAACACACAGGAGAAAATAAACATAATTTTCTGTAGCAGAAATATATATTTTCTTCTCTCCTTTTCTGTGAATCGTCTTGTGACCTCTTACATTTACAGCTTATGAACCTTTTGTGGGGTCCCACACCCCTGGCTGGAACCTACTGGTCTAAACTGTTAGTAGTTACTGACTGGTTGGGCTTATAGCTGCAAAACTCAGTTGATTATCCGTTTTAGCAACTAACATTTCCCCAGACAATCGTGCTCCAAAAAAAAAAATAATAATAGACTGGCCAGATTCAGCCTAGCTTTGCAGGACTAAGGTCTAACATCATATTTAAGGGCTTAGACAGCCCATGATGCGTGTAAGATATTTGTAGAAAATTATATAAAGAATTCAGTGTAATGTTCAGTCAACAGCGCAGGAGCCATTGAGCAGCAGAGTTTTGCTCAAAGACACAAGAACAAGGCAAATAGCCTAGGTTGTTGGCTGCAGAGATGAAACCTGACTCACTTGTTGGAGGCAGCTTGTCTTCTTTTAATTTGTGTGTATGGACAGCACCTCCTCTGTTAATGTGGATGAATAATGTCACAATCAGAGGTAGTCACAGGCCAATGTTGAATAAAAGCAGTGTTTTTGATTGTCAAAGCTCAACTGTAGCCAAACTCTGTGCCAGAAAAATACAGAAAGGAGCTGTGGCCAAGAGGCAGCACAAGTCCAAGGCCCCATCAGTCTCATACTTCCTTCCTGTCTTTACCTCCACTGCAGCTGAAGGCTCTCTCTCTCTCTCTCTCTCTCTCTCTCTCTCTCTCTCTCTCTCTCTCTCTCTCTCTCTCTCTCTCTCTCTCTCTCTCTCTCTCTCTGCAGCCCACTCTCAAACTGAGCTGCCATTAAAGAATCCGTTGCTGAAACACTCTTTCCACATTTTTCATTTTGACATTCCATGATGGCCCATATAATCTCCTCAATCCATGCAAAGACCCCTAATTTGGATTTTATTGTTTGTGACACATCAGATCTTTGCATAAATTTGGTTTGACAGTTGGCTGGAAACGCAGCTTCTATCTCTCTCCTCCTGTCGTTCTCTGTCTCTGTGGTCACCAGTGTTGTGGTCGGGTTGCTGCGTTCCACAGAGGCTCTCAGCTGTTCCCCTGCGTTAACGCCTAGCAGAGGCCAAAGCCCCTGCGTGTGTGTGTGTGTGTGTGTGTGTGTGTGTGGTTTCTTTGTGTGTGTGTGCAACAGCTCCTGTCTTGACAAGCAGCTGTCAGAAATGCCAATGTGCCTCTCCTTCTTCAATCTTGCACCCCGTGGTCTCTTATAACTGAGTGTGCTTGTGTTTGTTGAAAGGGTTAGTAGTGTGTGCCCATGCAGCTCAGGCATGCGTGTGCTGCCATGTTGGCACAAGAGCCACGTGTGTGATTTAAATCTCTCCATATGGCACTTTCTCTAATGTGGCTTTTTCTATTCTATTTTCCATTCTGTTCTATTTGATTCTAGCCTGGTCCAGTAAGGTGTGGTACAGATTGATGATGTGAGCACTGGTGGCTCCATTATTCTAACAGCTCTGTGATTGATGAGGAACCTTTCCTGGGAAGCCTCACTTCACATCTCTCTCTCTCTCTCTCTCTCTCTCTCTCTCTCTCTCTCTCTCTCTCTCTCTCTCTCTCTCTCTCTCTCTCTCTCTCTCTCTCCCCCTACCCCCCCCTTGCTTTCTTTTTCTCTTTTATTTGTTCTTCACCTCCCTCTCTTCCCTTACTCCTTACCTCTACTCATCTGTTCCTCTCCTTGGTTCCGGACTATTGATTAGTTGTCTTGGTGGATCTCTGTCTGGCCCTAAGCAGGCCTGCGTGCGCGTGTGTGTGTGTGTCTGTGTGTGTGTCTGCGTGTGTGTGTGTGTGTGTGTGTGTGTGTGTGGTGTGTGTGTGTGTGTGTGTGTGTGTGTGTGTGTGTGTGAGAGAGAGTCTCTGTGTGTGTGTGTGTGTGTGAGAGTCTCTGTGTGTGTGTGTGTGTGTGTGTGTTGGAAGTAATCTAAAACACCTGTCTCTCTGACAGATAACAAACGCAGCATTTTACCTCCCCCGGTGTTTTGTACTATACCCCAGTGGGACACGTCACACACACACACACACACACACACACACACACACACACACACAGAGTTCTGATTAATCTACAGGTTTCAACAGCTCCAGTGGAGGAGAATAAATGTTATAACCTACAGTACAGCCTTTCTCATCTTCTGCTCTTTACTTGTCTGGAACCTGGCTCCGTCTGCATCCCCTGTTTTTATCCATTTAAAATCTTGTTTTAGTTAAGTACGAGCTAGGCTCTCCAGTCACATCCCAACATGTAGAAAATCATTCATTTGCATGGAGAGCGTAAAAAATGTTAAAAACAGTTGCAGGTGTGATGAGGAACTGTTGTAGCTTCTATAACCATCGACAAAATAATGTTAAACTAAAGAAAATGTAGGTTTTCTGTGATGTAGAGCTCAGTGACTCGTGCAAAGATTAATTTTACAGCAGCAAGAAGTTGCAGGAAATAAATATCCTGTCTTGGTGGGTTTCCCGTTAGCTGCCAACAACATTTTTAAAGCAGTTTTCACTATATATGGCCCGTTACAGCCCAGCAGTTGTTCATTAATAGTGTTAAAATATATTCCCAGAAATATGTAGGCTCCTGTTTCATTAGGCTCCTTTACAAATCCAGAGAATCTATAAAAGTGGTCTCAGTCTTCTGGACCCCACTGTATATTTTTTTTTTACTTTCTATTATGATTTAGAGAGCAACGCTGTTCTGCTTGATGCGCTCATTTCAGACACTGTGGAGCAAAACAAACGTGTATCTACTTGAGGGACCTTGAAATAAAGGAGTCTGAAGCCCCCCCATCCAGCGCACAATGCTGTCCACGTATAATGCAACACAGCTTACAGCATGCCAGACACGTAGCATAGCATCCACAATCAGGATGGGGAGGTGATTATGGCTATTGTATGGGAGGAAATTAAAATGAGCCCCAGGTCATTACTATCGATCTGCGAGGAGAAAGACACAGAGAGGAGAGGAGCACAGAGAAGGAGATGAGGAGGGGAGGAAAGGAGAGTGGTGAAGGTGAGAGATGGATGCTGATAAACTCAGGCGTATATTTGTGAATTTATGTCTATCTTTAATATTTAGGACTTTTATTTTGTCGGGTGTATGATGTAGACATAGGATTGGATTTAGATCAGAATGATGAGGGAATTTGGTTGTGATTTAAATAGGTGTGTGTGTGTTTTTTTTTTAAATTTCTCTTCTGTTATGTCAAACCGTTTTGGTTTTTATTCTTAAATTCGTTGTGCCACTGGGTCGCTGTGTGTTTCAGCTTTTTATAGCCTTCACCAGACACACCTTCAGAAACCAGCTGACCGATCTGTTCTCAGCTTGTTTGCGTTCGTTAATGTTTTGTTTATGATGTTTTTATTTTTATTAAAACTTCTTGGGTCTTCCTGGCCAACAGGTGGACCTCCATACTTTGAAAGTGCTGACAGGCATCGCCACGCAGGGCGCCATTTCGAAGGAAACTGAGAAGACCTACTATGTCACCACCTTCAAGCTTGAGGTCAGCACCAATGGAGAGGACTGGATGGTCTACAGACATGGCAAGAATCATAAGGTAGGCTAAGACACATATGCACAAACATACACTCCCTTCGGAGGGCCTGCAAACTAGACGGGGCAATTAAAGAAAGTCTGGATGCTCTTAGGTGACACACACGCCTCGACATGTGCCCACATGGAAGTGGTAGAGAGAAATATGAGATGGAATATATGCAGCAAGAGTTGACCACACTCCCAAAATTCAAACGGTGTCTGCAATTACAGCCGTTCCACTGCTGCTCAGTTGGCTTCATTTAAAGGTTTATTACCAAGCCAGAATCAGCACACGTCTCCAAGCTCCCAGTGAGTCCTTACATCATTGCATGCAACTACATTTACAGTGCAATCTGCTTTTAACATCCCATCTGGTTTCTGTTACTCACTGGTCAGAGTTCTGCCTAATGTTGACCTGGTTGGACAGGGTTTCTAAGCTGCTTCTCTCAGAGGTGTTAAGGCATGATGTGTCATCAGTGAGTGTGCTGCAGTCCGGGGTGCGGGTAGAAATGAAGCAGACAGGTCTGAGGGTCTTTAAAAAGGTTGCAACGGCAATTAAGGAAAGGAGCATTCCAGTGGTTGTGGTTGCTTTTTCTTTCTTCCTATCGCAGCCGTTCTCCCCCACATATGTTTGTCCTGCGGTCTAATGCCACGTCTAGCTTTGTGCTATAAACCCTGATTCCTTCATGAACACTAACGCCTGCAGATGCATACTGTACATTGAAATACTTCTTTTGCTGCAAGAGGGAAACAGGAGATCCAGACTAACCATCTGGGCGTTCCTCTGTGGACTGCAGATCCCGTAAGGCTTATAGCTGCAGCTAACTCCCAGAGAAATGATTGATGGATAAAACAGTGGGAACCGTGGGGAAAGGTAGTCGGGATAAGTTGAGGTATGATAGAAGAAAGAGCAAATAGAAGTGAGTGTCAGGCAAGTTTACGGCTATTAAGCTTAGTCGAGGGTTAAATTGAATAGAAACGCTTTTGATCATTTAATCGATGTGATGTGGAGTAAAGTTGCATTTTTTTTTTTAATAAATAGAAAACATTGGAATTGTGATATAAAAAATGTGAAATCAATTGATAAATCAGTAATTTTTTATCAAATCAGCTGTGCTGTCAGTCAGATAGCAGCAATTTGTTGACACCATGCTATGAAACAATAAAAATCCCACATGCAAAACGGATAAATGATTATGTTTTGGGGCTTGTTGTTGGTGTCACCACCCATAGTCCCCCTTGAGTCCCCCATAGCCCTGGAAAGCTGCTTCAAAGCTGATTGCCCAGAGAGATATATGGGGCTACGTGTGCGTGCACGTGCATATGAATGTGTGTCGTTGAGGAGGAGGAGGGGTTTAGAATAAAGCAGCACCAGCTTCTGCTCCCTTAGAATATCCCTCCCTTGTCTTGCAAACACACACACACACACACACACACACACACACACACACACACAACACACACACACACACACACACACACACACACATCAAGCCAACTGGCAAGGGTCTTTTGAGCCATTTGGCCCCCTGGCGAGTCAGTCTGTGCAGTAATCTGATGGTTCAGCTCAGAGTTGCTGATCGTTTCATTGGATCCACCACTGTATATCGTCAACTGGATGTAAAATTAATCAGATACATATACAGTATATATATATATATATATATATATATATACATATACTGCAGGCCTATACAGCCTTTATGTTATGGTGCTTCCTCTGTTCCGAGAGGGAGAGATTAAAGAGCAGGCAGAGCAAAAAGGTGAAGAGAGCGATGGTCATTTATCTGATGATGAAACGATGGTGTCAGCATCCCGGTGCCTAATGTCCCTTCTCAGCTGACACACCTCAGACGGCCAGTCAGCACAAGCCTTGCCACCCTGACCGTCTCTATCATCTTTCGGGGTGTAAGTGAGAGTGTGTGTTTTATGTTAGAAAGGCACATAAATCACTCAGCAGCACTGGCCAAGAGGATCTTTTTTGGCAGAGTGTTTTATAGTTTGGGTGTGTGAAATGCTGTGTCTGCATTCACAGGATAATTCAAGGAAATAGTTTTTATAATTGAGAGCAGATCCCGGATCACTTCAGGCAGGGATCGGTTGTAAGCATGTGATATTTTTCTTTGTCTGGACTTAAATCTGCATGACAGCCTCGCATCGGAATTGCTAATTTACTACTTTTGAGAAAGTGTAGCTTCCTACTGTTTCAGATATATGGAGAAGTACTGTTTAACTTGTTGAACCCACTGTCCATCAATCCATCCATCTCCTCTTTAACATTTTTATTCACTCACCCTTTTGCCTCTAGGTCTCTCAAAATCTCTTCATCCATCAGCTCCTCGCTCCTTGTCTACTCGTTCACCCTCTTTACATCTTCGGTCACCTCATCCTTCCAGTCTTGCACTCTTTTCCGTCTCCCCTCTTTTCCCCTTCCCTCGACACTCCATCATTCGTTCTCCCTCTCCCCCGCATGTCGCTGAGAAAGTCATCATGAAGTAGACAGGCAAGTTTATGCTGCTCGGACGAATGACTTTTTGTGCTTGGCTACAGTGATGGTGTGTGTGTGTATGTGTGTGTGTGTGTGCTAATCTGGAAGAATTGTTGAATTAGTGTTTTATGAGCAAGAGGCATTAAAGGAGGACAAAAATCAATGGGAGCCATATGGACAGAAGGAAAAGAAAGGTGTACAGTGTGTGCTCATGCACAGTCACACACACTATGCGTGTACATAAACGCAAAGACACACACACAATGTATGTTTACAACCTCATTTTTGTTGTGTGTTAAAATTTGTCTCAGATGAGTAAGTCTTAATAAAGCAGCCACTGTGCACACACACAAACACAAACACATACACACACACACACACACACACACACACACACTGGTTTTTAACATCTGGGAGCCAGCCCATAGGGGCGGCGCCACTGTCACCCAGCATCATGATGATTTGTGTGATCTGTAATGTATTTGATAATGTCATTAAAGGCCTGTTGTGAACCAGATGGAACATATGGAATACATGTTAACTTGCAGAAACTTTTTTTGGCGAGATGGAGGAAGTAATATTCATACAGCATTCGCTCCTGCGTTGTACTGACAGGCTCTCTAATGACAGATACCGACTCAAGACACATGCAGCAGAGTAAGTGGTTGATTCTTCGCCAACTCTCTCGTTCTTTATATCCATAAATAATGATGCTTTTCTTTATCAGTATCTCGTCTTTTTACTGCGCAGCAGGCGTTTTTTTTTTTTCACATCCTCTCTTTACGATCAGGTCATGTCTGATCGTTGCACTGCACATGCGAACTTGCATTACACAGGAACGGAAAGAAATAATGACACTGTCTGTATAACTCAAACTGCCGTATGATTCAGTGAGCAGAGTTGGCTGTGGGCCTGGTAATGGGAGGTTGCCCACATGACAAGAGAGAAGCAGCGGTTTTCAGTGACCCCAGGTCTCAGGTTGAGAAATGATGTTGTCTCAGTTTGAGTCTTTGTCCGGAGGAGTCTGAGACCTTCTGTTAGTTGAGGTACATTTAAGCTCGATGTGGTACAAATGTCATTACATAGCCCTGCTGAATTGCTGCAGGCAGAGCTGTCTGTGGCCATTACAACACTGGACCGCTGCCAAGACCAAAACCTCCTATTCCCACCTTAATCTGTGGGAGGGAGGATGGATGGAGAGAGAAGGATGGAGGAGGGCGACGTGGGTGGAATGAGAGGGAGGGAGAGAGATGGTGATGAGAGGAAAGTGTAGGAAAGTTGGGAAAAAAAAATTTGTAAAGAAAGAAAGACACAAGCAAAAGGTCAACCAGTCAAGCATTGAACTGATGGAGAGAGGAGGACCTGAGCGGTGCAGAGGGAGGACGAGAGGTGGAAACCAGAGGCAGAAAGGCGAGGTTCATAGGGGAACAAGTGAGTGAAGGAGAGAGGCAGAAGGGGGTGGAAGAAGTGTTCACAGGGGAGCCTAGGAGCAAAAAAAAAGAGGGATGGACGGATGAACGGAGTCATGGAGGAGAGGAGGAATAATGAGAAATGCAGACAAGGGTGTTGACCAGAAGTCCCTCTGGATAGATCAGAGGTCTCAGCAACACAGCCTGAAAAGGATGTCAGGAGACGGGAAAGAAAATAAAACGACAGAGGAGAGAGAGGAAGGCTGAGAGGTGAGGGAAAGGCAGGAGGGAGGGTGAGGTCAAAGGAGAGCGGGAGAAAAGAGTTTGTGACAAATGAAGAAAGAAAATCGGAGAGGAATAGAGAGGAAAGGGACAAAGGGGGATATTATAAGGCTGCCATGTGTCATTTGGTTTGAGAGATTTGTGCACTGTACTGTCTCGCACACACACACCCACACCCACACACCCACACACACACTCAGATTCAGCTGTCAAAGTCAGGTTACTTCCCTGAAGTCTGTGTGTGTGTGTGTGTGTGTGTGTGTGTGTGTATTTGTCCTTGTGTGATGAAATGAGAGGAGATGGGGTTTGTTTTACTATTTTATAACTCTGCCTACACACACACACACACACACAACACACACAAAACGCACAGCGCGGACATTTGAATAATTCAGCACGTCTGTGCTGGTCCTCGCTGGCTGACTGACTGTGGCCCTGCAGGATCACGACACGACCACACACACAGACACACACAGACACACAACTGAACATATTCCTCCTCATGCTCTTTTCCTATCCTGTAGTTACACGCTAGCCCTGGTCAGTCGCCTTTTGACTACTGCACACTGTTGGTATTCAGTAGAGTGGGTGTGTGTAAGAGAAGGAGAAAACAAGATTCACCTCATGTCTGTGACCTTTGAACTTCCGAGAGATAAAAGTAACATTTGAATAAGATTTCGTGTGTGTGTGCGTGTGTGTGTGTGTGTGTGTTGTGTGTGTGTGTGTGTGTGTGTGTATGTATGTGTGTGTATGTATGTGTGTGTATGTATGTGTGTGTATGTGTGTGTATGTGTGTGTGTATGTGTGTGTGTATATATGTGTGTGTATATATGTGTGTGTGTGTATGTGTGTGTGTGTGTGTGTGTGTGTGTGTGTGTGTGTGTGTGTAAGAGAGAGAGAGAGAGAAAAAGAGGTTTAAAGTCAAGCATCTGTTCACCCAGGTGTCATCTTCCATGTCTCTTAACACAGGTGGAAACATCGGACCTTTAACAAACCTGCACAGACCTCCACACACACACACACGCACACGCACAGTTTAAGGCCTCTGGGTTGCTACATCTCCTCTTACATCTTGTCACTATGGATTCTCACCACAGAGCCAGAGCCTGGAGGGGGCAGGGGGATGGCTTTCATCTGTTGTAACAGAAACAAAAATAGATTTGGTAATAAATGTGCACAAACCTTAGGTTATGCCTAATTTGGCTGATTATTGCCAGGTTATCAATCTAATACATTATTATTTGTTTAAACTCACAGGTTGACGTTATTGTGACACTGCTCACTGTGATCCACCTCCTGACACAGAAACAAATGAGAAGTTACACAAGTAATCACTCCAGCATGGGTTAATGAGCCCGAGCAGGAAGGTTTAAAAAACTCAGTTCAAGTCGCACAGCAGGGTAAAATATGCACCATGTAGAAAAAAGCATATTTAAATTTTAAGTGAGGTCAGCTTAGCATTGATTCAGAATATTTAAGAGATCATTTTTTGACTGTCTTTAGAAAGAAAATCTTTGTCAGACAGCGAGGGGCAACTTAAGTTTACTGAAGAGATTATGAAGCAGCTGTTTTAACAGTGAGACAGTGCATCAAGCAGCAGCTTGAATAGAGCTGCAAGTCTGTTTGTTGACCCTGAACAAAGCTGGTAATAAAGAAAAAATAGATTCATGTCCATGGATAATTTGTATACAGTTCTCAGAAGTCCTTCTCACATACACACACACACACACACACACACACACACACACACACACACACACACACACACACACATTCTCCATTGCCAATTTAAAAGCTGGTAAAGGACAACAACAAGGTTAGACACAAAAACACACACGCATACAAAATAATCTAAAGACTCTACAGTGTACACTCTTATGTACACATACACTACATAAAAGAAGGTACAACAAATTATATGTGTGTGTTAGTGTGTGCGCGTGTGTGTGTGTGCATGTGTGTACATGTGCTGAAGAAATATTTCAGTGCACACCAAGGGAAATCAGAAAGCACCCGCCAGCCCCCAAATCCTAAGAGTGAGACTTCATAATTACACTTTTACACACACACACACACACACACACACACACACGCGCACACACACACACACACACTTGTAATTACAGTCTGCTGCCACAATCCAATTAAGTCTTTTGGGGCCTTTGGGCATTTTTCCATCATTTAACTGGTCACAGTTTCTGGTATTAAGGCCACTGTGAGGGCATGAGTTCACTGGGTCTGACTTTGTGTTGTACACCCAGTGGGTCATGGGTTCAATTCCCTGCTGGGCCTGTAGCCTGCTCCTGTTCCTGCAAGTCAGAAACCACCTTCATCCATATTCTGTCACCCCTGACAGGTCCTGCAGTTTAATGGATTGAGAACAAGAGGAAAGAAGTGAATTTACACACACACACACACACACCTAAAACAAAGCTAACATCTATAAATGACTACCCAAGCAAGTAATTGCAAGGCCTTTGGCTCTGTTGAATGAGGTTTACTGCTCTCTGTAATAAACACACTATGTTGTGTTTTCAGTGCTGATGTAACATAATAGAAAGAGTATTAGAGACACAGAGGGAAAACAGCCTTTGAGGTTCTGTAATGAAACAACAGGATGGATTTTTTTTTTCTCTTAAATTTATAGCAGTATCATCATGGCAGCGAGACAGAAAGACAGACAGAGAGAGAGGGAAAGAGATGTCTTGGAGAAAGACAAGAAGGAGGGAAGAAAGTGAAATGAAAGGGGGAAGAGCAGAAGCCCAGCTGTGTTTTCCTGTGGTGAGCCCAACAGAGATGACACTGACTGATAGACACAGATATAAAGTCTTGGTGTCAAGAGACAAAAAGAGTTCTTCTGGCCATAGGCGCTGGCATTCAATTTCCTTTCATCTGTATTTTTGTGTGTTTTCAGAGGAAATCATTTTGTGTGAGCACATGCTGGGGAGTGTAGGATCTCGGAGGGCAACGTGCAAGGCGGTGGAAAGACATAGTGTGTGTGTGTGTGTGTGTGTGTGTGTGTCAGAGACAGTTGTGTCTGGAAACAGCATGTGTGAATACAGTGTTGTGTGTGTTGTGTTTTGGGGTGACTGTGTTTTTCTTTGCTGTCTGTGCGTGAAGAAGTAAAGATGTTTTCCTTTCTGTGTGCGTTTTGTGTGTGTGTCTGTTTGTCTGTGTGTGTCGTTAAGTCAAGAGGACGTGAGAGGAGGATGGTCTGGGAAGAGGATGCTCTCCCACATACTTGCACTCTTGATTTATTGCACACTTCATGCCCTCACACTGTGTGTGTGTGTGTGTGTGTGTGTGTGTGTGTGTGTGTGTGTGTATAAGAAAACCTCATTCCTTCCTTTATGAACAGACAGTATATTCAGAGTGTGTGTTTATGTATGTACATGCATACAGGAGAAAGTCTCGTGTTAAATTATGCTGTCCCGAGTCAGTTTAACCACTGAAACATTAATATGTGTTGCTATGGATACCAGCTGTTTGATAGTCTTTATCTTGTGCTCTGATAGTGTTGTTTATGTTACTCCTCCTAAAATCACAAGCTGTTGTTTTTTCATTTCCGTATATGCACAGGTTAAACAAACACTGTGTGAGTAAGTCAGCTCAAGACTGCTTGGTAGCTGTTTACCCCTATGTCATGTCTTTATGCTAAGCTAGGCTAACCTCATTTTGACTCCGGCTCCATATTTAACCTGCAGACCTGAGACTGATACCAGCAGAACAGAATGCTAATGATACACGACCCAGTGGCATCAGGCTTTGTCCTTTGTCTCGCTGACCTCGAGGATGTGTGCCCAATCTCCTGAGCTGTCATGAGATGCCCTTAAGAGGACCCTGAACCTGAGCTCCTGTGTCACAGCTCACTCTCCCTCTGCCCTTCCTCTACATTAAATGTCCCATCTTCTCTCTCTCTATAGGTTTTTCATGCCAACGCTGACGCCACAGATGTGGTTCTCAATCGGATCCCACAGCCGGTGCTGGCCCGCTTCGTCCGGATCAGACCTCAGACCTGGAAGAACGGCATTGCACTGCGGTTCGAGCTTTACGGCTGTCAGATTACAGGTAAGAACGATGACGAGAAGTTTCTTTTTCTGTAGAGTTTCTTAAAATTTTTTGTCAGTCTCCCCGTGGGAATCACTCTTGTGAAAACACAGTAGTCGCCTTGCCAAGTTTTATACCAGTGATGTATTGGCTTTTACAGCGGGTCAGAAGGTGGGTCAGAGCAAAAATAACTCTTTTAGAAAACATTTCCTGGAGAAGAACAGGCAAATGCGAAAGGATCGTTTTCTCTCTCTTCATTTAAATAATCTCATGATAAATAATTCAGTAATTTGTCCATCCATCAATCCATCCAGTGCTTCTATTCATACTTCTCTCCCTTTCACAGGCGCACATCACACCCACTCTCATGTGCACTCACACTCTTGCCCTTTCATATACATATCCTCCCTCTCTGTCTCCCACTCACACACCGCACACTAAAACACACACAAAAAGAAACACTCTCGGTCCTAATAGAATAATACTAGAGTGTGATGTGTGGGTGATAACATCAGAGAGTAACAGGCTCTCAGCTTTCATCTGCAGCCCTGGCAAACAAACACGATTTCAACCAGCATAATCAGCTCAATGCTATAAATAGATAAAACTTAATTAGACTGTGTGTGTGTGTGTGTGTGTGTGTGTGTGTGTGTGTTCTAGAGATGGTAAAAGAGAGAGAGTCTCAATCCATTTCAGCGTGTCTGTGTGTGTGTGTGTGTGTGTGTCCCAGCTACACCGTATCATTATTAGGTTAGGGCCTCTCTCTGCTGCCATCGTAGTGGCCATTGAGAGGGACAGATATGCTCTTATCTAGGATGGCTATTTCAGCACCCACACAAATCACAATCACACCAAAACAATATGAATCTGTGTGTGTGTGTGTGTGTGTGTGAGTGTATGTGAGAGAGAGAGAGAGAGAGAGCAAGCGAAAGAGTTGTGGACGTGACATATATCAGGTAAATTTGCTTGTGTTCTTTTCCACAAAGTGCCCATTTTTTACCCTATTTTAACACCTGAAATTGCATTATATATCACCCTACCTTTCTCACCACTCTCAGCACTGAGAAGCCGTTCGACACATCTTTCGGCCATTTCTGTTTCCCCCGGATATTGCCCATGTCTGCCACCCTGGAATGTCAGCAATCCATCATGCGGCTGACTTTTTATGCAAAAATCGTGACCGTTTTCAGACGAGTTTGTCTTTTGTGGAAGAGGATGAAGGAGTTTGTTGCTTTAGAGCTAAACAAACCGCTGTGCCGCACTTTCAGTAAAATATGTCTATAAATTGCAGAGGAAAAACTTGCTAACCAAACATACCTGCTAACAGCCATGCAGTATCTTTTCTCTTTCTTTTCCCTGCGCATAGACATATTGACAAGCACGCCCATGAACACACTGCCAGGGGGAATGTGATAATGCCCTAGACAGGCCTATAAAGGCAGACATAAAGCAGTCAGTCAGTGACATGTCATTAACTTAAATCACACTTTTATGTCTCTCGCTCTACTCCTTTCTCTCTTTCTGCCTATCCCTCTTCAATGTTGCCCTGTTTTTTCTCTTTCCTCTCATTCTGCTTTTCCCTCTGTCCTTACCTTGCCTTTGCTGACAGCTTTCATTCCCACTTTTCTCTCGCCCTCTCTCATTTTCTCTCCATCCCTTCCCTTAAATCTTCCCTGCCCCTGCCTCATTCAACTCTCCCTTCGTCCATCCCTCCTTCTCTCCTACCTTAATCTCATTTTATTTCAGCCCCGCAGCAGCTATCAATCATTTATTTTTAGGGCCTTTATCATTTTTTTTTCTCACCAGGCTTGTGTGGTGTGTGTGTGTGAGTGTGGTGTGCATTTGTAAAACCATTTGTGTGTATGTGTGTATTGGCCAGGTGGAGCATCGGTGGTGTACTTTACAGCTTTTGTGTGACCCCGTGCGTGCGTGCGTGCGTGGGCTTAACATCAAGAGCATGCGTGTGAAGAAGTGTGTTTCAACATGTGTGAGAGACCTTGACTCTGCAACTACTATATGCTGGTGACTGAATTGCTTTGTGCAAGTGTGTGTGTGTGTGTATATATATATATATATATATATATATATATATATATATAAATGTGTGTGTGAGGAAGAGAGAGCTTTAAGGGCTCTCCTGCTGGTGTGTGATATCTGGCTATTTCTGTTACTGTGATCTCCAGAGATGATATTCCCATCGACTCCCACTGCCCTCCTGCATTAAAACGCGTGCTGCTGGAGTTCAGTCGCTGCTGAAACAGAAATAAAAAAAAAAAAAAAAAACATCAAATAAACAACATAATAATAGAGTTTTCTTCTGGCTAATCAGTTTCCAGGTCTGTTACAGAGCTTGAGGGAACTCATCTAGCATGGGCTGTAGCTGTTGCTGTTTATTGTTGATTCATTATTTACCATAGTGAGGCGCGGTTGCAAACGTCACAACATTAAACTTTCATCTCCACGAAGCCCAGTAGAATGTCACCATCAATCACCGTCACCCTTCACTGTCAATCTGCTCTCCCTTCCTCTCTCTCTCTCCATCTCTCTCTCTTCGCTCGCATCTCTCGTTATCTTTCACACCCTTTCTATTCACATGCTCTCTTTTCAGTTCATCTTTCTGTTTGACCTTTTGTCTGTCTCTTTATCTCCTCCTTGTCCTTTAACTCCTCCTCCTGCACCTTTTATCTTGCCCCTTCCTCTTCTCTTTATTTATCCTTCTGTTTCCCTCCCTAACATATTCTGCTTTCATCTTTTCTTTAATCCCATTATGTTTTCTCTTCATTTCCAAATAGAAGTGGTCACTTTTGTGGGTTCCCTGTGTTTAGTTTTTTTGTCATTATTTATGGCGATACCATATTCTGCAGCTTGTTAGACTAAAGCACATTTGTCAGTGTAATAAACAGCATCCCTTTGATCTGCAACATGCTTTCATTTAGTTCGTCTGTTTGGGAGTTCTCTGGCTCAATTCCCTATGAAGAATCCCCTTTGGTAGCTCGGTTTAAAGTTATGCATCAACTTTGCAGCGGTAGGAAGGAAGAATAATGAAATGGGTGGATGGAAAGCAGCTCAGAAGGGCTGCGGAGTCTTAACACACTAGTTGTTGTTTTAACAATTCATGTTGAAGCCACACAAGAGTCTTGCTCCGAGATGAGATCAAATGGTTGCACCAAATTATTCCTGACCTGAAAGTCACATTCATTCGTGAAGATCTTTTAGCAACGCAGCAATCTCATCTAGCCAGAAAATCCAATAGCCTCTAAAGAATAATGATAAACGGCATGTTACTTTCAAATTACTTTACATTTCCAGCACTCCAAACTGTTTTTCACTTGAATATCTACCTTCTTGGCAGCCTCTAATTTCATTTCACATTTTCTTGAGGAATAAAATCCATCACAGTAAACATCTGCTTAATTTTTATGTCAATTTTATATTATTTCTGTGCGGCGCTGCAGTTGAAACTTGCGAGTCCATTAACAAGTCTTTGTTGTTGGTTTATTCAATAAAGATCTAACATGAATCTTTTTAATGCAAAAAATGACCAAATTTGTATGAGTCTTTTCACAGCAATTAGGCTTTCATATTGTTTGTCCTGTGCTTTTGGTTATTGGACATTTTTGGCAGCTGACTATTAAATCTTTGATGCTGTAGAGATCTTTGAAACATTAAGAGAGAGGAGCGCAAAGTTTTGTTTTCTAAACAGTCTCTTCTTGAAACTGCATCACTATGCAATGATAATATTACTTAAGAAAATGCATCAACCTTCATTCCCATCGTGGACTGATTTTAACACGCCAGCAAAATGAACAGAAATCACCTTCCCACCTGTATTTGAAATCAAACAGTTTATGTAATGATTAATATAAAGTATCCTTATTCCCTTTTCTCTGTCTCCTGTTTAGATGCTCCCTGCTCAGAGCTGCAGGGCATGTTGTCTGGGCTGCTGCCTGACTCCCAGATCTCTGCATCCTCCATGAGGGACATCCACGGCTCCATGGGGGCGGCCAGGCTGGTGGCCAGTCGGTCAGGCTGGTTTCCCAACCCAACGCAACCCATAGCGGGAGAGGAGTGGCTACAGGTATGTCAGTGTAACTTTTACAAGTGTTCTTCTTTTTTAACAGAACAATATTATGTTCTACAGAACTAGTCCCTTGTTCCCAATTGCAAAAGACACGCTGAAAGTAAGGGGCTACAGGTGAGGTTCACTTTACTGCATCAGACAGTAAATGTTATGAGTTGGTGGCCTCAGCAAACAAAAGGTGTAGCAGAGGATATTAGAGGAATAAACCATGTGAACATGAAGGAGACAAGATTAAGAAAATGAATCGATATTATACAAAAGCAAAAGATCTCAATGCTGCAAACTGCAAAACAACAAAGTGCGTCACACTCTCACATCCCGTTCAGGAAGTAATGTAGAAATGCAAACAAGAAGCTGGATGTGGAGCCTGAGAACTTTTCAAGAGTTCTCTAACCGAAGACCAGCTGATTGATCATATGCTAGGGAAAGCCACAGTAGGCGGGAGATGTGGAAAGTGGCTTCTGTGGTGCAGACAGCGAGCTAACATTAGTAATTCTGTGTTGCAGGTGGACCTCGGCGTGCCCAAGATGGTGCGTGGTATTATTACCCAGGGTGCAAGAGGGCTGGAGGGCAGCACCAGCGCTGAGAACAGAGCGTTTGTCAGGAAGTACAAACTGGCGCACAGCTTAACCGGCAAAGAGTGGACCTACATCACCGACAGCAAGACGGGCTTTGCTAAGGTGAAGGAGGGGAATACACATACACACACACACACACACACACACACACACACACACACACAAACACATACACACACATAATCATTCTGTCTGACACATACATATGTACTGTCTTCTCTCTGATTGTCACTGTCAGTTCTTCCTGATTTGTAGTTTTATTTATAGCTGTCTTTCAACTAAATCCCTCTTCACTCTCCTTCTCTTTCCCTCCCTCTTTGCGTCTGTCTCTTTCTCTCTCGGCCTCGTCATTTTCAGCACACAAAAAAAAAGAAAAAGAAAAAAGCCATTTTATTACAGCCTCAGCTCTGATAATAATTCAATTTAATCACCTCACTCCTCATTCTCCCTGCCTCTGTCTTTGCTTCTCTGTAAGTCCTTTGTACTCTCCCTCTCTGCCTTCCTCTGTCTCTCTATCCCCTCGTTCACTCATCGTCTATTTGTCTCTCATGGGTGTTAATTAAAAATGTCTTTCCTGCATCACCACCCAACACTGCTGGCAATCTAACGCACTATGAGACAGGGCACTTTAAACTCCGTTCTCTTTTCTGAGAATCAGTCTTAAAACCCTTTAATAGTACTACTGAGTGCCTGGCTTTTCTCCTGATGCTAAAACCCTGTTCTCTCTCATCTGTCTGTCTTTTTAAATGAGCATCCTGGGAAATTCATCATACGTTTTTAAAATTCCAAGAATGGAGGAGACAGAAGATACAATTCAATTAATGAAACCAATATTACAACTTTCACAGCCCACATTTTTTTTTTCGACAGCATTAGTGTAGTCAAGTCGGTTTGCAGCTCGTAATAAATCTTTCTGCCGGAGGGTTCCGCAAGCCGCCTCAAAAAATTATATGAAAATCAAAGGAAACACACCCTCTGTTGTTATTTTTATGGCACGTCACACTGTGCTGGGAAACAATGCTGATTAGGAATGTTATATGACTCTGGAAAGACAAGGTTACCATTTTCCTATTGTTTTAAGTGTTGTGGCAATGAAATGACAAAATTTGAGTACCTCTGCTGTTTGCACGTTTCTCCATTGCTTC
The DNA here is from genome assembly GCF_021018895.1 of Seriola aureovittata. Classification (NCBI taxonomy): domain Eukaryota; kingdom Metazoa; phylum Chordata; class Actinopteri; order Carangiformes; family Carangidae; genus Seriola; species Seriola aureovittata. The sequence continues at coordinate 21,096,572 of NC_079374.1, forward strand.
AGAAAGCTCACCCACTGTGTATCGGTATCAGTGTGCACATTCTGACATTTGACATGAGTCAAAGCTTGTCACTCCATCTTTTGTACCCCTGAAAACCCCTACTTTAAATAAGCAGCTGTCATCCGGCAACAGAAATTGGCCATTAGATAGATTTTCCTGTTGAGTGCATGAACTGAACTCAGGAATGTCAAAATTGGCAGGAAAATATCCTTAACACCAGGGGAGAAATGTTTTATCCTTACTTCATTACTCGTTGTGAACACAGGAAAACTCTCTCTAACAATGCTCTAAACGCTTCTAACATCCCTATCAACTTGCCTTTGCTTCCCTCCTCTTAGATTTTCGAGGGGAACAGCCACTACGACACTCCAGAGGTGCGGAGGTTCGACGAGATAGTGGCCCAGTACATCAGAGTCTTTCCGGAGAGGTGGTCGCCCGCTGGGATTGGCATGAGGATGGAGGTCCTCGGCTGTGACCTGCCTGGTAAGAACACACTCGATAACAGAAGGCTACACACACTTCTAGGCAGAAATATAGACACGCAACATAGAAATCCACTTGCACACAGATGAACTTACAACTCTGAGCTTGCAGGAGTGTGCGCTTGTGCACGTGCAAAGAAATGCAACCAGATAAACAGACTAGTCAGACTAACACAGTGTCAGTGCCCTCCTTTTGTGTATGAGCCACTCATAAAATACCACACACACTGTGATCAAGCATGATCTTGTCCAAATCATACATAGTATATCATCATAACTATTATTATACTGCTGCATATTTAAGTATATTACATAATCCATAAACACAGTTACCAAAAAAACATTACTGACTTGAAATGTACTGTGTAAATCACAATATTAATGTCTTTGTGAAGTTTTATAAGAGTGTGTTTCAGTGCATGTTTAGTTGTGTGTTTGTCAGTATTTAAATTATGTGTGTGTGTGCATGTGTGTGTGTGTGCGCACACTTTTGTATTTTAATCTGCCATTGTTTATAGCTTTGTGTCTCTGCCTCTGTATTTGGAGTGTGTATATAGTGTATACAGTATGTACTGTATACACTATAAACTCATGTGCATAGTGTGGGTGAAGCGGTGGGTGACGTTAATCATCTTGCTCTATAGGAGATTTTGCAACATGTCTGGATGGGGATTAACATGTCTAGGTCATGGGAATTTTACTAATAGTGGCCAGCTGTGTAGTTGTTCTGTATTGTGTTCACAGCCTGTTATGTTCATAACATATAGCTGGTGTGTAGTGGAAGATTATGTGCAGTACACGGTCTGCTTAACTTTGGTTTTCACGACCAATCCATTTTCTGTTAAAGATGAAAAAACATCTTTTCTTTTTCAACTCTTCCATATATTTCTCTACTGAAGGACTGGAATAAACAGTTGTTTATAAAGTGTGATAATTTAGTGTAAGTGGCGATTAATGCAAAGTAGTAGTCTATAGGTGTCTGTATTTAGCTTTGTAAGTACCATTTAGTACAATATGTCACTGATGTATGCAGTTTATTTGCCGTGGCAAGCAAATTACTCTCAGCTGCACAATAATTTCAGTAATACAACAGACCTTAGTCCAAAGGTCTTTACTTATTACTTAACCTTAGTAATAATTATGTGCTACATAAATTCACCAGCAAATAAAGTATAGACAATGGACACCCTGTCACTGAGGTTGTCATATTAATAATTTATATCCTACAGTATGTAATGAAAAAGTCAGAGCCCAAATACAGTCTCAATAACAGTTATTATATTTACATCTAAAAAACTGTATATTTAGATTCAACCATATCTTTATATATTAGTTACAAATGGCCTGTTTAAAAATGCTGCTTTCATGGCCAACTTCCTCTCCTCTCTTCTCTTCTCCTCTCCTCTCCTCTCCTCTCTTTTTCTCTCCTCTCCTCTCTTCTCCTCTCCTCTCCTCTCCTCTTCATGTGGCATCACATCTTATAGCTGTAGTCAGGTTGTGACGTTTTACAGGTGAAGACAAGAACAGGAAATGACACGTACATTTCCCAGTGGACTTGAAGTGGGCTGTTGGCTGCAACTGATGGCGTGTGTGTGTGTGTGTGTGTGTGTGTGTGTGTGTGTGTGTGTGTGTGTGTGTGTGTGTGTGTGTGTGTGTGTGTGTGTGTGTGTGTGTGTGTGTGTGTGTGTGTGCGTGCGTGTGTGTGTGCGCGCGTGCGCATGCGTGTGTGTGTGAGAGAGACAGAGGGCCTGAAGGAAACGATACATCCTAGATGTGTCAGGACTAGCCAGGGAACTGGTGATGATGGGGAGAGAAGGGACCTCCCCTGCTGTTAACACAGGGTTTAACAGGTTACCATGGATACATCAGACATCAAATTCAGGCATAATACAGATTTACAGTCTGGCTCAGGGAGAGATTTTAGTTTGAAGAACAAGTAATTACTTGTGAGAAAACGTGGAGTATTCTCTATAATAATACATCTAACAAAAAGGTAGTGGCAGTGGAAAACTGAAACTACTAGTGTTTTGTTTTTTTTGTAACACCTTTCACCCACTATCGTTCATTGTAGATTTATGGTTTTACATGATTAAAAAGATAGCAGAACTACTGCATTATTTTGTAGCCCATTTACTTCTTTCTACATATATTTCAAAGTTTTTTTTTCTCATTACACTTTGTGGTTTCAAACTTAGCTCAAATTTTATGTCTCCCAGTTAATGACATCCTTAATGAGAGGACATGAAAGTGGCATGATTAGAGGATATTTTTCCTCTTGGAAACTTCTTTTTTTTTTTTTTTAATTATGACTTTCAGGTGACTGGCAATAAGCAGAATCTAAATTATCAGGGCACTGATGTGAAACCCTCAGGCACACTATAGTAAGAGTGACCTTGACTGTTGTATACCAAGACTGCCAACAAATTATTTCCCTTTAATGGAGATAAATGTTTTATAATATTTCCAATCCTGCTGGCTGCAACCTATGTGATTGCACCAGCAGTGTTTTTTTTTTCTGTCCAAACACATTGCTTGTTATTGCACATAATAACATCATGAACACCCTATCTGCAGCCATCATCTCCATGATCACAGTACGGATCAACCTCTTGGCTACTGGAGTTGCTTTGATTGTCTGCTCGTCTGGCTGTCTGCGTCTGCATGCCAGATGTTTGCCCTCTGGATGTAATCCGTGCATTAGACATGATAACAGTTCATTCCCACTTCACATGATCACTACAGCAACCGCTGCTGCTACCATCCTAAATACCTAAACACCACACACAAAGATAATTCTACATCTTGGTGGCTCAGAGCAAGTTGATTTAGTTGAATTTCTGGTTTTTAATTGTCTCCACACGATGTTGGGTGACGTTAGGATAATAACACAGGAAAACGCATGAACTCACCATGCTATGCAGGCACAATCATTTTGCCGGTGCTATAAAAACGAAAAGAGAGAAAAGAGCATCTAACCAAAGACAAGACAAAACACACTTTGTTTCTCTTCTTGCTTGTGTGTTTATTGTGCGCGTGTGTGTGTGTGTGTGTGTGTGTGTAGTGAGTGTTGAAGTTGTAAAGGAAGATAAAATATTTAATAGAGTGCATCAGCCTCAGTCCACTGAACACGGCTGTTTACACATAAGCACACAAAGTCGCACACACACATGTAACTCTAGTGAACCTCTCCTGTGAGTTCGGACACACAAACGCATAGACGCACACAGACGGGAAGAAAAGACACAAAGTCGTACAGGAAAAGACTAAACGCCGCCTTTCCATCTCCGTTCAAATGAAATCCTTTGAGGTTGATTTTCCTTCCTCCACCTAATACTTTCCTTTCCTCTGAACAGGTGGCATTAAAAACAGTTCAAGCCCCGATTTCTTTTTTCCACCAAGCATTATATCACATTAAAAGGGGCGGCCTGTATCTCCTATAAAATCTGAACTGTGGGAGTTCCATGTTTCCCTCAGTGTATACAGTCGAGCCGCAGCCCCGCCTTGTCTCCTTCAGCTGCTCGGGAACTGAAGGAGTGAATTGATTAACTGATGAATAAATAAGAGGGGACATCATCAGTGTGAGGCAATCACATGTTCACTGACACGCTCACAAGCATATACACACACAAGAGGCCGGGTCTGCAGTGGATGCAGCAATCAGAGTGGCCCTTCTATTATTCAGTGGTTGGTTTGCAGACCTCTATTCTTCCTCTCTCTTTTTTTTTTTTCTATGTGGACCCTGGAAAGAACATAAACCTCTACTGGTGAGGTCACTGTTGCATTTTATTGAGCGTATGACTATTGGAATTACAGTATGAGAAAACCAGCTTGTATCCAAGTTTACCTCCTGTCAGCTGTCCGTCATAAATAAACCTGGACCATTTGAAATATAATATAAGTCACGTCAATATTTAGTCTTCAACAATCATAACTATAAGGAGACAAGCATCCTCTCATTCATAGTCTCCGAAAACAGTGTCTCTGTATTTATGTGTAAGCTCCTTCAGGCTAAATTATTCATCATTTAAAAGTAGAGAAAAAGACAATACGATGTGATGTCAGTCAGAAACCTCATATCCTCCAAACATCAGCTTTAGCAAACTCACACAGACTTTGCTTTTCCATTACTGGCCCTGTATTGTTTTCATACTTTACAATGAAGCATACTGACCTGGCCTCGGGGCTGCAAAACAATTTCCTCACATGGGAGAGACAATCTCAGCACCCAATTACAATGAAGAAATCCAAAATTACGGATCCAGGGTTCTTAGGGGGGCACACAATAATGTAGTTTAGCATCTCATTATTGCGCCAAACCCTCGGTGCGAAAACAGAAACAAAAGCCAGAATATTATTGCAGGACTCATTCTAATCATTCACGCTAGCTATGGAGGCAACATGTAATTTAGGTCTTGTAACCTATTGGATTTGAACAGAGAGCTGCCAAGCTGCCAGATTTGTTCATGTTTTAAATGACTGAGCTATCAGGACATCTGCTATGCTCTCATCTCTTTCACTCCACACCTAGTTGTTGGCAGGGAGGCACATATGTACACACACACAGACACACACACACACACACACACACCACCTGTTTGGCATAACGACAAAGGTTTGTTATTAGTTTTGTAAATACACGCTTAGTTTCTCATCTCTATTGAAAACTATAATGTTATGGGTGGGGTGCTTGAGGAGCATAGAGCTACTGAGAGAGAGAGAGAGAGAGAGAGAGAGAGAGAGAGAGAGAAAGCAGCTTTGTGTCTGGAGTCTTTTCATTCATCTGCTGTTGCTCTTTGAATCAGATCTTCCCTTGTCATGAAATCTCAGACACTGCCAAACAAACCCCTTACCACTGTGGTCCAACAAAACCACAATGATTAACCCAGTAAGGGCACTGCAGCTGGTAGACTATAACACTCAGGGCTGGTGGCTTGTTTCTGCGGCACGTGAAGCTGGGCCAGTTATGGCAAACAGGTTGGCCCCATGTCTGACCGTGTGTCAGTTTGAATCTCTGAAATATCTCAACAAAGAATCTTTGAGCAAAGAAAAAAACAATGGCCAGTCCAAGAAAAGACAAGATTGCATGTGAATTTTTATGAATGTGAAGCAGCGTGCTGTTGGAAAAAAATACTGGGTCAAATCGTCCTGTAGGGAGTCTAAATAAAGGTTAGAAAATAACAGGAAGTTTATGACTAACATTGTAATAAATAGTAGTGAATGAACTGTATCTGGCATTCGCACGTTGATGATGTTGGACATGGGAAAACACACAAACACACTCAAACACATCCATAGTTACAGCGGCACCCCGGAGGGAACGTTGTTTAGAGTTCTAGAACATTCTAGAGGTGTTCTGCTGTTCCAGGTTTCCAGCCAGTCGTTCAGGTTTAGCCAATTGTGTGTGTGTGTGTGTGTGTGTGTGTGTGTGTGTGTGTGTGTGTGTGTGTGTGTGTGTGTGTGTGTGTGTGTGTCCAACATTGCTGATCGCTTTCACATGTGAGCCGTGGCTTCAGTCCAGACCCTTTCATGTGATTGGTGGGATGTGTCCTTAGTTACACCCACTCATATCTCTCCGCTGCTCCTCCTCCTCCTGCCCCCCCCTACCCCACCCCCCTCCCCTGAGATCAGTGTGATTATATAAACACATTTACCAACAATGACAACTACCAGTTTGCCAAATAGTAATGACACTTATTAGATGCACTTTATTAGAAGCATTTTACTCTTAGAAATTATATATCCAAGCGTCCTGGCAAATAGTTTATTCTTAGTAGTTTTAATAGTATTCAAACAGCATGCAATGGGTAGATGCATAGTATTATCAAGTCATTATTAATAATAATTTCAGCCAAAGTCTTTTAAAACTAGGTCACGTAAAATAAACCATAATAAGTAGCTGGGTTTGCTTTAATGAGAAGTTAAGAGTTAAGTTTACAAAAAGCTGATTCCTTTGTTTTATTTCATAAAGTTACAGACATGACCCTGCTGGTGTCGGCAGGGAGCTAGAGCCTGCAGATGTTTGTGGCTTCAGCAGAACCTACTCCATCTCCACCCCTTCTTTGACTCCCTTCCCATTAGAAGAATGCAATCACTCCTGTGTCCTGCCAGTGCTACTGTAACAACCCCTCAATCCCCCCCCACCTCCACCCCCACCCCCACCCTCTCCACAACCCCTCTCTTAACCATGCAACATTTTCAAACTGCTTTTAAAAATCTTGGTTCCTGAAGAGATAACTGTTCAGCGTTTTTACAGGACACCAGTAGCATGTTCCAGTGTGGCTGATGAGCCAGAGCACTGGGGCGCCTGACTGACAAAATAAATCACTTGCTCACCACTGCAGAGGGGTTCAATCCTCGATTGCACTGCTCCTCGCTCCGCCGTACGTTTCAACAAACACAGCAGGGCCTGGAAATCAAGCACACACCCAAAGAAGTTAGTCAGCTATTCTAAACCATATATAATCATGTTCGTTTCACTTCAGGAGGACATTCAAGTTTATCTTCTCCTCCTCCTCCTCCTCCTCGAGATATCACACATTGAAACACTTAGCACTGGGCACAGGTTCATTGTGGGTGCTTGTGTTCTTCCAATATAAATATTTAGGTTTGGCTCACCATGTTTTTGCAGTGTTTTCCAGTATGCCTGCTGCTGTTTTTCTCTCTTTCCTCATCCATCCATCCATCCATCCATCCATCCATCCACCCATGAGTCTTTCACTGTAATATACCAACAGCAGACAATAACTATCTATCTTATTGATATTTTCTGATACTCATGAATGTCCGTGATGTTTGAAACCACAGTGAAAAATGAGCCTATATTTTCAGTGATGTTCAGAAAAACACTGTCAAAGTACCTGCAATTTAATATGGCCAAAAAAGCACTGATTGGACCTTGGAAGTTGTTAAAACCATATCCTTGTTAACAGATTACTGCTCGGTGATCTTGGAAGCTGCGTCTCTCTTCTCCTGAGAATTTAATGGCATACTTGCTTAATGGTTTTTGCCACACTTAAATTCATTTCCTTTGTAGCTGACTATGGTTCACTGATGTAGTTAGCCATTCATTGCCAGCAGCTTCTTTTTATCATCTCAGTTGTTGTCGCACTTAGCTTGACACTTAAGGCTATAATTACAATCACATACCTTGTGGTGCTTTGTTGCACAATGGGCTAATGAGCAATTCACTGTCAGTAGTTTTCCTGACATAAAGAGCATCTTCGCTTATCGTGTCTCAGCTGTTTAGCTCATGGCTCTGCCTTTTAGCCACGCTCTATTATGGGTGGCTTTTTAACCACAGTCATGTGCTTAGTCTTATACCACCAATACATTTTACTGGATTACAGAAAACTCTCCTTCACTGTCTACTAGACATTAAAACTTGTGGTCCAGTGCAGCACTTACCATAAAACCAGCTATTATTGGTAGCTCGCTGTACAATGGGCTAATTAAGCATGTAGTCTGGAAAGGGTTTCCTGCTGCAAAGAATTCATTTTCCCACCCACTCATCTTCAGAAGAGGGAGTCATAATTAGTCTAGCATTTTAAGCTAGATACAAATCAAACCTGCACTTTTGGTTTTTTAAGTACAGTTGTCTGATTTGCCATTCAGGTCACAGGCATGATTTTCATCCAAAAACACTCATGTTTTCCACCATTACTTCTCATTTGATGTCATACTTAAACATTTGACAGCCCCATTCTTGGTAGTTCAATGACTAAAATCAGTTTTACTTACTAGTTTCCAAGTTTCCTTTCTCAAACAACGCAGCTAGTCTTTTGATTCATAGCATACAGTTTTAGTAATGTACAAACATGCACCATTTGTTATTTCCCATATTTGGATGCAGTTTTTGGCAAGTGTATGTAGCTATTTGCCATATTGTACTGTAAATAGCTGTTGAATACACTTTCACGTGCAAGTGAGCAACGTTTAAGTTAATAAGATAAAATGTCTTTTTAACAGTAAATTGTACTTACAGTGAAGACATACCAGCAGCAGACCAGTTAGCCTGTGTTGTCAGATATCAGTGGAGGTCCCTGTTACAGTAAAGAGGATATTTACCCAGCTACACACACAAGCAGAGTCCGCCATCTAGTCTGTCAGTCAATCACATAGTCATTAAGTAAAAGACCCCACACACACACACACACACACA